>NC_037668.1:67942992-67963746 GCF_003255815.1 Theropithecus gelada | reverse complement strand
TATATATATATGTACACACACACACACACACACACACACACACACACTAGGAGAGATCTGGGTACAATGGCACACACATGTAGTCCCAGCTACTAGGAAGGGTGAGGTGAGAGGATCACTTGAGCCCAGGAGTAGTGTGCTATGATGGCACCTGTGAATGGCTACTGCACTCCAGCCTGGGCAACATAGCCAGACCCTGTCTCTTAAACAAATTTTATATATATATTTTATTTATATAAAATAAATTTTAGGTGTGAACCACTGCATCCAGCACTTTGAGAGGCTGAGATGGGAGGATTGCTTGAGGCCAGGAGTTAAAGACCAGCCTGAGCAACATAGCAAATGTAGCGAGACCCTGTCTTTACAAAAAAGTTTTAAAAATTAGCCAAGCCTGGTGGTGCAGGCCTATGGTTCCAGCTGCTCAGGAGGCTGAGGCAGGAGGATCACCTGAGACCAGGAGTTTGAGGCTGCAGTGAGCTATGATGACACCACTGCACTCTAGCCTGGGTGACAGAGCAAGACACTGCTGTCTCTAAAACATAAAAAAGAAATAAAAAAAAAAAAAAAAGCATATGCCAGGCATGGTGACTCATGCCTGTAATCCTAGCACTTTGCGAGGGCGACGTGGGCGGATCACCTGAGGTCAGGAGTTCAAGACCAGCCTGGCCAACATGGTGAAACCCGGTCTCTACTTAAAATACAAAAAATTAGCTGGGCATGGTGGTACGCGCCTGTAATCCCAGCTACTCAGGAGGCTGAGGCAGGAAAATTGCTTGAACCTGGGAGGCAAAGGTTGCAGTGATCCGAGATCGCGCCATTGCACTCTAGACTGGGGGACAAGAGCGAGACTTCATCTCAAAATAAATAAATGAAAAATAAATGCATATATATAGGACAGATTCTTGCTAGGATAAGAAAAAAAATCATCTTGTTCCTTATAACAACTAGCACCACTTTTTTTTTTTTTTTTTTTTTTTTTGAGACAGAGTCTCTGTCGCCTAGGCTAGAGTACAGTGGTGCGATCTTGGCTCACTGCAACCTCCACCTCTCGGGTTCAAGCAGTTCTCTTGCCTCAGCCTCCTGAGTAGCTGGGACTACAGGCATGTGCCACCACCAGGCCCGGCTAATTTTTGTATTTTAAGTAGAGATGGGGTTTCACCGTAGCACCACTTATTGCATATATGTGCTAAGATTTATATATATGGCCGGGCGCGGTGGCTCAAGCCTGTAATCCCAGCACTTTGGGAGGCTGAGACGGCGGATCACAAGGTCGGGAGATCGAGACCATCCTGGTTAACATGGTGAAACCCCGTCTCTACTAAAAAATACAAAAAACTAGCTGGGCGAGGTGGCGGCCGCCTGTAGTCCTAGCTACTCGGGAGGCTGAGGCAGGAGAATGGCGTAAACCCGGGAGGCGGAGCTTGCAGTGAGCTGAGATCCGGCCACTGCACTCCAGCCTGGGCGACAGAGCGAGACTCCGTCTAAAAAAAAAAAAAGATTTATATATATAATATCTCCTGTAATCCTCACAATACACATATATATGCGTGCGCACGCGCAAACACACATACACACACATTCCTGTTCAAGATTTAGGCCAGTTGGTTTACATTAAATGAGATTTTGGAGAAGAACTGAATTTCAAATCCTAAAAATTCAGTTCAAACTCCAATTTTGCCAGCTCTTACAAACTATGTGAACCTGGGTGGGTGATAATCAAGTTCTCTCATCTACAAAATGGAGAAAATAATATCTGCCCTGACTACTATGCAGGATTGTGATGGTTTAAAATAGAAAGGACCTGTGACCATAATTACTAAACAATAGTGACATATGAAAATAAGTAAATGCTAAAAAATGATCCAGTAACAACTTCTCTCTGCATTTATCAAGTAAACTTGCCACTCTAAGAAAGCCGTTTTAAAAGCCTGTCACCCTAAGTTCCCACTAAACCTCAGTGCACCTCAGTTTCTTCACTTGTCATGTGAAAATAACCTCTGTCCATTTCATGGAATTTTTGAGATTCTCAAAGCATTCGACTATATTGTATGTCAACTATTATTACTGATGACTACACAGATGTAAAATCCTGTCTTTCACAATCCCAGTCAGTTAAATTCTTACTCCCCAAAGAGCTCCTATATACTTGTGGAGCCTTATTTTGTTAAAACACAATAATGAGCACATTGTGATGACTTCATACATATGCCTTCTTATCAGTTACAGAACAATGGCATAGGAAGAAAGGCCATACTCATGATCCTAGCTATACTTTGTTGCCTATTCTATAAACATAGTAGAACTCAAAGATGAATAAATGATCAAAACATTTTGAGGGTAAGGCCGTCTTTTCAGGTTACAAACATATTTGGTCTATTTTATTACAGAAGACAAGCCAAAGACCATTGTGAGAAAGAGCATTTTTATGCCCAAAGCCTAATTGATGGAGGTTTTCAAGGATAACCTACTTTCTGCCAACTTAAGAGACAAAGGTTTGCCTTGGTACATCTGCGTGATCTTTAAACTGGTGGCAGCAATATGGGAGAGAACTAATCAAATTTCAATTTATAACTATAGAAATGTTTGTAACAAAAAAGTATAACCTGAATTGACCGAATACTTCGTTTCCATAAGGCATATATTCCTATTGCCAACAAAATCAAGAAAGAAATCCTCAAGATGATTTGCACAACCGGAGCAAGATTATCTAATAGTCCCAAATTTGTTTGCTGAGGTGCACTAGTCTCTCCCAAAAAACTTGCTTGTATCCAATTCCATACTGTGCTCAGAGAATCTAAGAGGTTGTCCCAGTTAGAAAACGAAGATGTTGACATTTTAATAAGTAGCAGCTCCAGGAACTACATGTGCAGAAGCTTCAGGAATCTAGATATCAGTTAGGGGTAGTGGCCTGGCAGCCTACATGTTCTGGAGCCATTGTGAGCTGTGCTTTGTGATGTCACTGTTCCAAAGGTCAGCTTGCTTCCCACTCACCCAACCAGTGAATCTTACTCAAAACCACCCACGCACCGGCCTGGGTTTTCAGTTCATTCATATTACTTTATCTGATCTTTGGCTAGTTCTGGCTCTAGCAAAGTGCTGTCCAGTACAACTTTCTGCAATAATGAAAATGTTCTTTATCTGCCATGTCCAATATGGTAACCACTAGTTAATGCTGAAATGTGAATAGTGCAGCAGAGATGGAATTTTGCATTTTAACTAAATTTGGCCAGGCACGGTGGCTCACGCTTGTAATCCCAGCACTTTGGGAGGCCGAGGCAGGTGGATCACTTGAGCCCAGGAGTTCAAGACCAACCTGGCCAACAAGGTGAAATCCTGTCTCTACTAAACATACAAAAATTAGCCTGACATGGTAGTGCACACCTGTAGTCCCAGCTACTTGGGAGGCTGAAGCAGGAGAATCACTTAAACCTGGGAGGCAGAGGTTGCAGTGAGGTGATGTTGTGCTCCAGTCTTGGTGACAGAATGAGACTCCATCTAAAAAAAAAGTTAAATAGCCACATGTGGCTAGTGGCTTCTCTCTTATTTAGTGTAGATCTACATTTCCAACAATTCATCACATGGACAGCAGCTGTTGCAGCTATTTTCACATAATAAAAAAAAGCTGAGGTGTATTGAGGTTGAATGGAAATGTGAGGAGATAGGATTTTTTATTTTTATTTTTTTGAGCTGGAGTGCAGTGGCATGATGTCAGCTCACTGCAACCTGTGCCTCCTAGGTTCAAGCGATTCTCCTGCCTCAGCCTCCTGAGTAGCTGGGATTACAGGCTTGCGCCACCATGCCTGGCTAATTTGTTGTATTTTTAGTAGAGATGGGGTTTCACCATGTTGGCCAGGCTGGTCTGGAACTCCTGACCTCAAGTGATCCACCCACCTCAGCCTCCCAAAGTGCAGGGATTACAGGCATGAGCCACTGCACCCAGCAAGGAAATAGGATATAAACAGGGCTTTTTTTTTTTTTTTTGAGACGGAGTCTTGGAGTCTCACCTTGTCGCCTGGGCTGGAGTGCAGTGGCGCAATGTCAGCTCACTGCAACCTCTGCCTCCTGGGTTCAAGTGATTCTCCTGGCTCAGCCTCCTTAGTAGCTGGGATTACAGGCACCCGCCACCACGCCCAGCTAATTTTTTAATTTTTAGTAGAGATGGGGTTTCACCATGTTGATTAGGCTGGTCTCGAACTCCTGACCGCATGATCCACCTGCCTCGGCCTCCCACAGTGCTGGGATTACAGGCATGAACCACTATGCCTGGCCTTCAGTTCACCTTTAATAGTGGCATCCACCCACTCATCTGTCAGTCACTTCTACTCAGTAGTCGCATCATGCCCTATTAGGACTTACTGACTTATGCAATGCCTACTTTCAAGCCTTTGATAAATTCTTTTTTTTTGAGACAGAGTCTCGCTCTGTTGCCCAAGCTGGAGTGCAGTGGTGCGATCTTGGCTCACTGCAACCTCTGCCTCCTGGGTTCAAACTATTCTCCTGCCTCAGCCTCTTGAGTGGCTGGGACTAGGCACGCGCCACACCTGGCTAATCTCTGCATTTTTAGTAGAAACGGGGTTTCACCATGTTGGCCAGGCTGGTCTCGAATTCCTGATCTCAGGTGATCCTCCTACCTTGCCCTCCTAAAATGCTGGGATTACAGGCATGAGAAATAGCACCTAGTCAGCCTTTGATAAATTCTTACAGGTTTTTCATTGCCTTTCAAACAAAATCCAAAATCTGTAACATGGCTAACAGGGCACTAAAATGCCTGGTCCCTGCTTGCGTACCAAGTCTTCTCTTCCTCTGCCATTTGTTCTTTCAACTCCAGCTATAGTAGTCTTATCAATGTCACCAACACACCAAGCTGTTGAACCACAAAGCCTTGGCACATAATTGGATTACGATTACTCGCATTCTTTGCCTGGCTTCCCCCTCCTCCCCCAGGTTGGAGTTCAGTGCCTATTCACAGGTGCGATTATTGCACACTACAGCCTCTAACTCCTGGGCTCAAGTGATCCTCCCACCTCAGCCTCCCGAGTAGCTGGCACTACAGGTTATTGCCTGGCTAACTTCTATTGATTCTTTAGGTTTCAGTTTAAACATTATCCTCAATGAAGCCTTTGCTGTCCTTTTTTGGTCCACTTCTCACAAGCCCCTCCATTCCCCCTGTTTAAAAATAAAAGCACTTTTACTTATTTGTACTGTTTTAATGTCTGTCTTCCCTATTGGATTTTTTTTTTTTTGAGGGGGGGAGGTTGATGGGGTACAGGGTCTCACTCTGTTGCCCACGCTGGAGTGCAGTGGACTGATCTCGGCTCACTGCAACCTCTGCTTCCTGGATTCAAGCAGTTCTCCTGCCTCAGCCTCCCTAGTAGCTGGGATTACAGGCGCGCACGCCACCATGGCCCAGCTAATTTTTGTATTTTTACTAGAGACAGGGTTTCACCATGTTGACCAGGCTGGTCTCAAACTCCTGACTTCAAATATCCACCTGCCTCTGCCTCCCAAAGTGCTGGGATTACAGACATGAGTCACCATACCCAGTACCCTATTGGATTCTTAAATCTCTATGATGCAGGGAAGAGTCTTGTTCAACACTTACCACCCAGGGGCTAGCAGATGGTATATGCTTTCTAAATATTTGGCTTCTTAACCATTTAGATAGCTTTCCTATGCCTCTGGTCTTTTTTTTTTTCAGGCTATACCTGCCAAATACATGTTGACAGATTTTTAAATCTCTTGCCTATCCTGGTTACCTTCCCCAGAGTGAATCAAACCTCCAAATGCAGTCTGTCACAGAAACCACTCCTGCAGGAATAGACCAAGGTCACAGAGGGATAGGCCACTCTTTCTAGACACAGTTCTACATAATAGGGTATAAAATCAGTAGTATAAAGCCAGGAGGTATCACAGTTTACCTTGGGGTAGGAGGTGAGGAGGAGCAAAGTTTCTGAGTTTTAGAAGTTTCTGGCCAGGTGCAGTGGTTCATGCTTGCAATTCCAGCACTTTGGGAGGCTGGGGTGGGAGAACTGCTTGGGCTCAGGAGTTCAAGATCAGCCTGGGCAACCTAATGAGATCTCGTCTCAAAAAATAGCAAAAACGAGTAAGTAAAAGTTTCTTTCAGAAAACTTGCCTTTTTTGTAGTTTTCATGTTATTCACAGAAAAAAATATGCACCAGTTTCCCATCTCTATATTCAAAAATGAAGAAATGTCAACACCATGACTGTGGAGTTTGAGTTGAATAACCTGGCTTTCACCTACACTTCAAATTGTATTTCCCACTATTCACCTTCACAAACACTCACATTACAGAACTGTGGTATTTTTGGTACTTCAAATACCACCTGCAACTTTCCATCTGTTATTCCTTTATACTAAATGTCCCTCTCTGACATTCTTCCAGTCAGAAGAGATTGGAAACTGGGCTCCATCTCTATTTGTGCCAGCCAGGCAAGATGCTTCATCTCAAGTACTTTGTCAAATAAGGATAATAACAGCACCTACTTCATTGGATTATGAAAATTCAACAAGATAATTTTATGTAAAATGCGAAAAAGCATAACTACCCTGAATTCTCACAGTACTTCCCACTTCCAGGCCAGTGCTTCTAGAACTTTTCTGTGCCTAAGAATCACCTGGAGATCTTACTAACATGCACATTTGGGTCCAGTAGGTCTAGAGTAGGGCCTGGAATTATGCATTTTTAATAACAATATCCTAGGTGATGCCCATACTGCTGGCCCACTACCACACTTTAAGTAACAATGTTATGAGAAACTCCAGCCCTCCCTTCACCTTGTGAAAGCTTCTTGATGGCCCTGACAACTTTACTTTTTTTCCTCATCTCCCATTGCACCTGGAATTGTATCTTTTTAAATATGTGTACTTAAATATTTGGTGAATGACTATGTCTTAGGCAGTTCAGCTCAGTAGGCCATTTGGGACTGAGAAAGGATAGATTGAGCATGGAATACCCCGAGGAAGGCTAATAAAAGACTTTCTTCTCCACAGTTCCTTACCCTTTTTCATACATGGGCTCATGAAAATGGGAAAAACACTGAAGCAAGAGAATTCTGGGTAAAGGCAAGAACAGAAGCGTCTGGAAGTCTTCATTCCTACTCACCATTTGGAGGCACTCTTGAATTGAAAAAGCTTTGAAAACAAAGTCAGTGCTTTCAGGTCTGTGCCAGGGTTGGGACAAATTCCAGAGATATCAAGTTAAAATGATTACTACAAGCTAAAAAAAAAATAACCCTTTGCCCTGTATTATCATATAGTCATTCATGCTGGTTTAAACATAAAAGTCTTTTTTTTTGAAACGGAGTCTCGCTCAGTTGCCCAGACTGGAGTGCAATGGCACTATCTCAGTTCACTGCAACTTCCACCTCCAGGGTCCAAGCGATTCTCCTGCCTCAGCCTCCTGAGTAGCTGGGATTACAGGCATCTGCCACCACACCTAGCTATTTTTTGTATTTTTAGTAGAGATGGGGTTTCTCCATGTTGGTCAGGCTGGTCTCAAACTCCTGACCTCAGGTGACCTACCCGCCTCGGCCTCCCAAAGTGCCAGGATTACAGGTGCGAGCCACCACACCCAGCCAAAAGTATTTAATACAGATCAAATGATGCAAGCTGCTCTAACTGGGATAGACAGTGATCTTAGGATCAATTACTTAGGCTTGTACTTGAACTATTTATTTTTGAGACAGTCTCGCTCCGTCACCCAGGCTAAAGTGCAGTGGTGTGATCTCGGCTCACTGCAGCATCCACCTCACGGGTTCAAGCGATTCTCCTGCCTCAGCCTCCCAAGTAGCTGAGACTACAGGCGTGTACCATCATGCCCAGCTAATGTTTTGTATTTTCGGTAGAGACGGGGTTTCACCGTGTTAGCCAGTTTGCTCTTGACCTCCCGACCTCATGATCTTCCCACCTCAGCCTCCCAAAGTGCTGGGATTACAGGCGTAAGCCACCGCGCCCGGCCTAATTGGGCTCTTAAAATCTGGGTTTAGTTTCACTGTGAATGGCCTCACTTGGTCCTTCCAGGGGCTACAAGTTTTTTGTGGTTGAATGGATATAGTTCAGTCTTAGATAAATTAGTAGCTTTTTCTTATTCTGGGCTAACCATCTCTCTAGTATGAGGAATTTTTACTAGGCCTACAGGTGCTTCTCATGCTCAAATCACAAAAAGGGACCTTTCACCTATACCCCCTCCCTTCGTAAGTGAGGAAATCAAGTCGCTGAAGAATTAGCTGGATTCCAAAGAAACAATAGTGGTCTCAGTCTCTAAGATCCTCATTTCTGCCACTTCTTTCAACAGTCTTACTCAGATCATTCCGATTTCTCAGAATCCTCTGATACCTATTGGGAGCTGAGACAAGAAATGACTTGGTTATGGGGGTGCTTTAGACTCAGGGTGAGGTGACAGAATGAAATTCCTGAAGAGCTAACAAAACAAGAAAATAAGGTTTAAGGGTCAGAGAAAAGGTCTTGAAAATCTAACCACAATAGGCTGGGCACAGTGGCTCAAGCCTGTAATCCCAGCACTTTGGGAGGCCGAGGCGGGTGGATCACGAGGTCAGGAGTTCAAGACCAGCCTGGCCAAGATGGCGAAACCCTGTTTCTACTAAAAACACAAAAAATTAGCCAGGCGTGGTGGCACACACCTGTAATCCCAGCTACTCCGGAGGCTGAGGCAGAGAATTGCTTAAACCTAGAGGGGCGGAGGTTGCAGTGAGCCGAGATCGCGCCACTATACTCCAGCCTGGGCGACAGAGCAAGACTCAATTGCGGAAAAAAAAAAAAATTCTAACCACAAGGATGATAAAGAGATGTTAGTTGTCTGAGTCACTTCATATCTAGCTAATGAAAGTGGTTGAAAACTTCACAAGGAACAGGAAATAAAACCGTATTAAAAGGACGTCCCACAGTCTAATAAAACTCAACACATCTAAAAGCCAAACTCACCTTGGTTTCCATTATCTTCCCAAATAATCAATCCTCCTTTGTATACCTACCTCAAATGGTTGCATCAGTACCAAATCTTTTCCTTGACTCTCCAAACCCCCAAAATCCTCTCCTTAAATATCTCAATTTCATCTATTCTGCCCTCTGCTGCATCAGTACATACACTCACCAAGCTTGCCTCAATTACTTCAAGTCTACTGTTTCCAATTTCAGCTCCTCAAATCAAGTGAGCACTCCACACTTCCAGTGATATATGCCTATAGACTCAAGTCCAGACTCCTTAGTGTTCATGATTTAGTTCCTGCTGTCTCTTCAATGATGTCACTCTCTTATTCCCTTTTTATTGCCAGCGTATCAAATTATTTGTAGTTTCCTAGAAACATGCCCTCTGAATTTGCTATGTCCTTCATGTTCTGGTAGGCATATCCTCTCCTTTCCACTCGGCCAACATCTGGACATCCTCTGGGAGATATCTTCACTCCCACAGCTAATTACTCAATCTCAGAAACTTCTTCCACAAAAACAAAAATTTTAAGATAAAAAGAACCTTGTTCTGGAATGGGCGTGGTCGCTCACACCTGTAATCCCAGCACTTTGGGAGACCGAGGTAGGAGAATAACTTGAAGCCAGGAGGGGGAGGTTGCAGCGAGCCGAGACTGCACCATTGCACTCCAGCTTGAGCAACAAGAGTGAAACTCCGTCTTAAAAACAAAAAACAAACAAACAAAAAACCCTTGTTCTGAATGATTTAGTTAATAATAAAAAAATTACTGGGGTAAAATGTGAGTGGCATATTTCAGAAAATACAAGTGCAATTTCAGTTTACACGTGGCATGAAAACTCATTATGAGTAAACAACAAATGGGTGAAAAATTGTAATTTATTGAAACTCAACTCAAAAAATATAAGATGCTGTAGTGTACAATATATTACACAAAGCACCCTCAGGTGCACATTCAAGTCAAGTAAGAACTCCATATCCCTTTCCCTAACCCTCCCACCCTGGGACCTTAGTATTTGTTCCATATACAATCATGCACACTTAATTTGAAAAAGGAAGCCCCAGTATATTTTGATGTATTAATTAGCACCAAACAAGAGTACAGTTCCTTTTTTTTTTTTTTAATAAACAAAAAAACCCAATCATTAAACCAACTGGAGAGCTAATGGATTCAGCCAATACTGCTGACATAGATATTATACATTCATGTAAATACACAGCCTATTCTACCTAAACAACGGTGTGGCTGCTTCTCAGCCTTTGTTCGAGTTGGCAAATGTCCCCATGTTGCAGTGTTGGAGCCAGTCTGTTACAAAAACAAAACTGCTACTTATGAACTTCCTACACAAAGCTCATCTGTCTTTTTTGTTGGAAATAAGTCTAAAATTGGTGTGGAAAACTTAGATCTTTCAAGAACCACCACTGGGCGAAGATAATGAAGCTGTTTTAAGGCAAGCTCTCCACAGTCTGTTAATGCTTTGTCCAATACGACCCTCAGGTTTTCCAAGGAAGGAACTGTTGTTGTTTCAGCTACTATTAAAGGTGGGATTGCAGTCAGGTTCTCATGAATTGTAGAGTCACTGGAAGAATGAGGTATGTCAACTTCAGGTTCATTGTCATTCACCATATTATTTGCCACAACGTTTCCCGTTAAATCATTACTGGGCTGTGAAGAATTACTTAATGTTAAGTGCTCTGAAGGCTCCCAATCATCAAAATCATCTTCTTTCTCTTCACTTTCCTGAATAAATTTCAGAAACGAAGATTCAAATCCCATAGGTTTGTAGGTCTTCAAATCAAATGACCGGGGCTGTGAATGTTTTCTAAAATTCTCTTTTGGGACGTGGGTTGGATTTTTTACAGTGTTTTCTTGCCCTGAACCATGCTGCCTAGTTTCTGATTCTTTGATCCTTGGTAAAGGCAGCTGGAAACTTGTGAAATAAGTCCCACTTTCAGTCCCATTGGGATTAGGTATGGAATTTTCTATTTTACAAGGAGGAGGAGGCTGAACTATATTACACTGTTCCAGGGAAGTGGTTTCTGAACTATGGTTACATTTCAAAGTTCCCCTGTAAAGCAGAGTATCTGCATCAAATACTGAGCTGCTTTCTATGCACCCTTTCTGACCTCCATCCCTTTCACTTGAATGACAGGAATCAGTGTTCTGGATGGGTGCACTACTGCCACCCGGGGAATGGCTGTGTTCTGTGTGCTCTGATTCACAGCTTCTATTTTCTTCTTTCTTTATACAGGTATCTGCTTCAGAAGGGGGTTCCTCCTTAATTTTGGTACCGTACTTAACGCAAACAACAAGGTTCTCCATCTGTTGCTCTAAATAGGCACTACTCATCTGATGAGTGCGTTTGTAATGCCTCACAATGCTGCTCTCCAACTTCACCACAGATAAGCATCCTTGAACCATGCAGGGGTACTGTGTGTGCTCAGAGTGCTCTACACACATATGGAGGGCCTCAGCTCTGGTTTTAAAACTTATTGGGGCTTTCTTTTCTTTGATTAAGCCACATTTTTTAGCTTTAGCATTAAATGATCTCCTGGTGGTCTGATATTCATGCCCCTGAGTGTCAGCTGTTTGACATACCTTTTCACTCCTTAGTAGTCTCTCATTTGCTACTTTCTGGCTTCTAAACAAATCATCATAATAATCTTTATGTCGGTAATATACATGTTGCGAGTAATTACTGCGATGGGTGAAAATCTGGCCACAGCCATTAAGATCACAATGAATTTCATAATCTGAATGTATTTCCCCTTCAATATTATGCTGTTCCATCAAGTGGTGCTTCAACTTGTTGAATGTATAAAAAACAGCAGGGCACTGAGGCTGGTTACAAGAAAACCTTGCTGCAGATTCAGCTTCAGAAAGTACTTTAGGCTCTTCAGTATGGTCTAGGTTATGAGAGTCACTACAGTGCTTAGCAAGAGCTTTGGAACACAGGAAGCGTTTATTACATTCCTTATATTTGCAAGCAAATATCTTCTTACATTTGACAAGTTCCCTTTTGGTTCTTGCTTTGTCTTTCTCTAAACATAACTGTTCTTTGTTGTACTGATGTACAGTTCTGTAATGGCGAATTAAGCCTTTTAGATTGGTGAATGAGGAGTTGCAAGTTTTATGGATACAATGGAATGGTTTGTGGTATTTATTCAAAATATAACACAGATTTCCTTTAGCAACAGTTCGCCTGCTACCTCTGCCCTCTCTTCCTTCTTGTTCTTCTCTATGGCTGCCTATTGGTGATGAAATGTCAGATGTTTTACTTTCTGTTTCTTCACAAGATGATTCCAAATCTGTTTCAGAACTGCATTCATCCTTCTTAGGATGACAGTGTGGTTTCTCAGAGTTACTGTTGGGATCACCTCCAAGTTCTGCAGAACAATCACCTTTCAACCTATCTACTGAACATGGGCCTTCATGATCACACTTTTCATTATCTAATAGTTTGTGAGTTGCTCTGTCACTGCCAATTTGATGTTTATTTTTATAATGAATCCTAAGGTGTGTTTTTCTTGTAAATGACCTTTGGCAAATATGACATTGAAATGGGGAATACCGATGTTGGAACATGGTTAACTGAAGGACTTTTTCTTTTGAATAATTATGCTTTTTAAGATAATGCATTAACAGAGCCTCTCTGGTCACAAATTCATATTTGCATCCTTGAAGCTCACAGAAAAACGGCTTAGCCGCCAACTGTGCAAGGTACTGACTTGGCATATTTTCATCTTGATTCTGAAAATTAAGGTCTGAGATAGATGAAACTGATTGAAGAGACTTAGCACCACTGGATGGGTACGCCTGCAATGACCCTGAGAAAGAGCCATGTGTTATTGAGTTTTTCAAGCTTAAATGTTTCAAGCGTAACAGAAGTTCCAACATGGTATCCTCTGTACAGGGCCTTTTAGAAGCACAAATGGAGGATTCTGAGGAGTAACCTTGATGTTCTCGTTTACATTTAATGTGAATATTGTGATCTAGACCTTCATCTGGGGAGTCACTGTTTGTATCTGAGCTGGGTTTAGGTTCTGCATCCAACTTTTCCGTTGTCTGATTATGTTCATTACCCAAAGAGGGAAACAGATCTTTCGTCTTTATCTTTTTGGGCTTGAAATGGTATGGATGAACCTTCCGTAAATGTTTCTGCATTCCTCTTGCATTTTTGTATGTGGAACCACAGCCATCAAAACCACAGGTAAACTTAGTCCCGTCAAAACAAACTGCCATACTGGAACATTTTTCTTTTAAACTGGAGGGCCCAAAGACTTTCTCATTAGATAACAATATATCCTGCATGGTTTCAGAGTGATCTAGCGTGTCAATTAACTCTTCATTCATTGAAGCTGAAGAGCTATGACTTAACTGATCACTAGAATTACTGTCACTGTTTTCTTTCAGGTTTTCTGCAGTTTCTGTATCTATTTGAGAATTAGCTGATTCTGCACAGAAAAGATCTTCAGGTAAATGTGATTTATCAGTTTGGTTAAGTAGATGGGGCTGATTAACACAATCTTGTTTTTCACCTGTTGCAGACTCCTCAAGTTTCACTGATTTCTTTATGTCACCATTTGAATTTTCAACATTATGCATTGAGAGGTGATTCTGGTATTCAATTTTGGAGTAATAGAACTTTTTACAGCCAAGAAAGTTGCATGTGTAAGATGCATCCCTAAAGTGTTGTGCTTCATGGTGGTAAAGCTGTCCCAAGTCACTGAAAACAATATTACAGCCATTTAATTCACATTTATAACGCAGATCATCATGCTTTTGTTTATGGTTAAGTAGTTCATTTACTGATCCAAACCTAGCATAGCAATCTATAGATACACACATATAAGGTTGAGGCCCACAATGCACTTGTTCATGCTCCCGAAGGTGAAAAGCAGACATAAAATGTCGTCGACAGTAAGTACACTTCTCTCTTCTATTTTTCATATCCAAGTAGTGCTTGGCATTTTCATCATTATTTTGGTGTTCAGCTTTAAGATGCACACTTAAGTATTTAAATTGCTTAAACACACGGGAACAGTCTGTACCAGGACATGGATACAAATCTCTGTCTTGCAGGTGGCAATCTTCTAATTTGCTGAATGTGACATATTCATGAGACTCTCCTTTGGCTTGTTCATTCAATGAATGGTTTTGCTCTGGGATTGCAGAGGGGCTCTTGGGACAAATACCCTTTTGAGAGCCTTTCAACAGTAATTTCTTTTTAGAGCGGTCCCTTCTGCTTGGTGGCATTTTAACATGCTCCATCACATGAGGAACAAACATTTCTTTTCTCTTAAATTTTTTAATACAAACTGGACAGGTGTAAATTCCATCTTCCATATGCATCTTAGAATGATGAAGAATTCTAGCCTCTATACATTCCCGCTTACATAACAAACAGAAAAACTTATACTGAAGCCACCTCTGATATCTTTCAGAAGAGCCAATGGGTTTTTTGTCTCTTTTCTCCTTATGCTGATCTGTCAAATCTCTTCTTCTATATTGTTTATCTTCTTTACCCTCATCATAGTCACTGAGAAATGACTCTAAAACATCTGTGTCATTAATGGACATTTCATAGCCACTTAAATCATCATCAGAATCTGAGGCTTCTTGTCCTAAAAGTTGGTGGCAGTGTCGTTTTAAAGTTTTCCAGTCCCAAAACTCAGGATCAAAAGGCCAGTGGGCTTTTAAAGCTAGTAAGAGCTCACATCGAAGAGAATTTGGAACCGGTGCATTTTCTTCATCAAATTTTTGATCTGGTTGCAAATACAGTTCTTCTAACATATTAAATCCATCCAAACTGGGTTCAATTAAGAATTCTGTAAGCTGACAGGCTCGTCTAACTTCTAAATCTTCTGGTAAAAGACAGGCAATTGTTTTACAAACTGATGCCTTCATTTCCTCATCTTCACTTGATCTGAGTTGAAGAGCTCTGACACACAGTAAAATTGACACCCCAAGACCAGCATCTTGTGCCTGTAAGTAAAACAGGATAAAAAAACTTTTTTTTTTTTTGCATACAGAAAGAGTATATAACGTTCACTGATACAGAATTTTAGGTTGTAAAAACTTTGAGTTCCTAAATTTTATCTTAAATCTTTCTTCATGAAAGACATTTAGATATTTCTTGTCTCAACATGCAAAGAACTGAATTAGATGCTACAACTATGAACAATGTACATTTACTAGGCACTGTGTATTAAAGCAGTTCCTTACTTTCAAGGAATTTATCTGTACCCCGAATGCATAAACAATAAATGCATGTGAATCCAAAGAAATTCAGGATAAGTAAGGTCACTGGAGGATTCAAAATAGAATGATGTTGAGTAGAGGGGCAGTGTTTAAAAAGACAGCAACAGGAAACACAGGTATAGATGTGAATCTAAGATTAAATTCAATTTAAGAAATTCTCTGTGGCCAGGCGCAGTGGCTCATGCCTATAACCCCAGCACTTTGGGAGGCCGAGGCAGGCATTATCACCTGAGTTCAGGAGTTCGAGACCAGCCTGACCAACATGGAGAAACCCCGTCTCTGCAAAAAGTACAAAATTAGCCAGGTGTGGTGGTGCATGCCTGTAATCCCAGTGACTCGGGAGGCTGAGGTTCAAAGAATCCGGGAGGTGGAGGTTGCAATGCACTGAGATCACGCCATTGCACTCCAGCCTGGGCAACAAGAGCGAAACTCTGTCTCAAAAAAAAAAAAAAAAGCCGGGTGCGGTGGCTCAAGCCTGTAATCCCAGCACTTTGGGAGGCCGAGACGGGCGGATCACGAGGTCAGGAGATCAAGACTATCCTGGCTAACACGGTGAAACCCCATCTCTACTAAAAAAATACAAAAAACTAGATGGGCAAGGTGGCGGCCGCATGTAGTCCCAGCTACTCGGGAGGCTGAGGCAGGAGAATGGCGTAAACCCAGGAGGTGCAGCTTGCAGTGAGCTGAGATCCGGCCACTGCACTCCAGCCTGGGCGACAGAGCGAGACTCAGTCTCAAAAAAAAAAAAAAAAATCTCTGTATCATGAACACTTGGATTTTTCAAAACTTCAAAGATAAAATAAATGATCCTCTCCATTTCCTCCTGAAAGAATTTAGTAATTTATAGTCACCATCACAGGTGTACTGAATCTCAGCTTTCCAGGGAGAAAAATCAGAAAATCTTGCTACGGCAGCAGGTTCTCAGAAACTAGTTTAAAATTAGGACGACCTGGTCATATGTGATAAAAGCTTGGTACATACAAGATAACTCTTTTTATCTGAGAGGCTGAAATGCAAAAATGACATGAAAAAAGAAAAGCAAGATATGTCTGAGTGGCTTAAAACACACTGCTAAGAGCAGAGACTTTAGAATCAGACTTTGACTGCCTTTGAACCCCAGCTTCACAACAAGTGACAGGTTCTCAACCTCTAACTTCAGTTTCCTTATTGGTAAAATGATAACAGTAATGGTAATACTAGATTTTCCTCCTTCTAAGGTTATAAAGATGAAATAGTAACGCTAGCACATTGTAACTGTTCAACAGAATACGATGTAAAATAACGGAGTAAATTCCACTGTTTAAATCAGTCAACAATTTGCCAGGCATTTAATTCTGTGTTGGGCATCATTCATTCTAAATGCTGGGAACACAAAGAAATCACTGTCATTGATTTACAGAACCCCTACTACAACCTAGGCACTTATTTGAAATAAACTTTTTTGCACATATCCTCATTTTATAGACAAAAAATCCCCAACACTCAGGAGGTTAAGTTGCCCAGTGTCATCAACTAGTGAGCAGACGAGCAAGGACTTAAAAGCATTTAGGCCAGGCATGGTGGTTCACACCTGTAATCCCAGCACTTTGGGAGACCGAGCTAGGCACATCACTTGAGGCATGGAGTTTTAAGACCACCATGGCCAACATGGCAAAACCCCATCTCTAATAAAAATACAAAAAATTAGCCACGCATGGTGATGCAGGCCCAAAGTCCCAGCTACTCAGGAGGCTGAGGCATTGAGAATCCCTTGAGCCTGGGAAGCGGAGGTTGCAGTGAACCAAGATCATGCCACTGCATGCCAGCCTGGGCAATAGAGTGAGACTTCGTCTCCAAAAAAAACAAAAAAATAAAATAATAAAATAAATAAAATAAAAATTTGGCCTGAAGAGTAGAAGAGATGTGGACTAGTAGGTGGAAAGGGAGTGAGTGAGTGTAGAAGCCCTTGCAAACCGAGACTCCAACATTTTTTTCCTTTAAAACTAGTCAAGTGTAATAGTGAGAAGGGGAGAAAGAGTAGAACAGAGTTCAGTCTGTAACTGACTGTGAACAATCAATTGAGATAACTCTCTACCTTTCAGACGAGCTGAGACTAGCTTTTTTGAAAGAGAGGCATTACTTAGCCTGTATCAGCTAGGATCTGGTTCTGTTATGAATGGCAGACATCCCACAACAGTAGTGGCCAAAAGAATATAGAAGTTTCTCCCTCTCATTTGGAATGTAGTCCAAGTAAACAGGCCATGTTGCTTCAGTGGCTCCACAGGACTAGACCATGGGTCTCTTATTAGGATGCTGTGATATAAGTTTATCATTTGTTAAGTAAGAGCAGAGAGGACTTGGGGAAAGTCAGCCAAATTTTAAAATAATTCAGTTTCTCCACAAGTTATTAACTCCTTTTGGAAGACTGTGAGGTGGACAGCAAAGAATGGCCATTCTTTCTTCAACAGCCTAATCTGGTTGGGATGGTAACATTTGAAAAATCACTAACAACACTTTTCAAAGAAAAGTAACCAGAAATACCATTATATATTCTGAACAGATAGGCCAAAAAGTTACTAAAAGGAGTAGTGAATAAATTTGAATCAAGATATGGAATGTGGAGTTGAATTTTGAAGAAATTGGTGGGTCTTAAACTAGGAAGGTGAGGGATCAAGAGTGACTTGGCATATTGATGAAAGCGCACATAGGATGTAGCCAAGTCATTTAACCTTTGCTTCTTTTTTTTTTTTTGAGACAGAGTCTCACTCTGTCGCCCAGGCTGCAGTGCAATGGTGTGATCTCGGCTCATTGCAACCTCTGCCTCCCAGGTTCAAGCGGACAGGTGTGGCAGCTTACACCTATAATCCCAGCACTTTGGAAGGCTGAGGTGGGAGAATTGCTTGAGGCCAGGAGTTGAGAATCAGTCTGGGCAACAAAGCAAGACCCTGTATCTACTGCCCCTGCTCCCCACCAAAAAAGAAAAAAACTATACGCCTGTAGTCTCAGCTACTCTGGAGGCTGAGACGGGAGAACTGCTTGAGTCAAGGAGTTTGAGGTTGTAATGAGCTATGATCACACCACTGCACTACGCCTGGGTGACAGAGTGAGACCTGTCTTAACCAAAAACTGAAAACTAAAGTCAGAGATGGAGGATGTCAGGTTTCAAGCACCAACTTGTTGCACCCTTGCTGCTTGAAAATAGACGCAAAGACTGAGTGTAGCTTTCTAGGACCTGAGAACAGACCCTGACTGGCAGCCAGCCAGAAAACAGAAACCTTAGTCCTACAATCACGGGAACTGAAATCTGTCAATGATAAGAACAAGCTTTGAAGTGGATTTTCCACAGAGCTTCTGATAAGAACTTAGCCTAGCCAACTACATTTTAGCCAATGTGATAGTCTTAGAAGAGAATCCTGCCACATTGTGCTGGATTTCTGATTTATAAAACTGAACTAATAAAAATGGACATTGTTTTAATATTCATTTTTGTGATATGTTATTCAACAATAGAAAATTAGTACCTTTATTAAAGATTTAAACAAAACAAAATGTTCTAATGGCCAATTATGAAGTAATTGTTTAAACGGGCAAGTTCTATAGTTACCTTGAAATGTTCTTTTTTTTTTTTTTTTAAAGACCAAGTCTCACTCTGTCGCCTAGGCTAGAGTGCAGTGGTGCAATCTTAGCTCACCACAACCTCCGCCTTCCCCGTTCAAGCGATTCTCCTGCCTCAGCCTCCAAAGTAGCTGGGATTACAGGCGCCCGCCACCATGCCCGGCTAATTTCTGTATTTTTAGTAGAGACAGGGTTTCACCAGGTTGGCCAGGCTGGTCTCGAACTCCTGAGCTCAAGTGATCCACCCGCCTCGGCCTCCCAAAGTGCTGGGATTACAGGCTTGAGTCACTGTGCCTGGCCTCTTAAAATGTTCTTAATGTGACAGGAGACACAACTTCATTCACAGTAATTAGAAATAATTATCACCTAACTTGTTTGGCCATCAATTTGTTTCTGATTAATTATAGGAAGTCAATCTGGAGAAGCAGTCAGATGTGGTCAATTCCATTAATCTTATTAAAACTCATTATTTCTTATCTTCCTTTATCTAAAGGGAATTTCCTGAGACATTATCTTCTCACTCATTTCTTTCCTCCAGCTACAGTTAGCAGAGAAGGCATAAAGTACTCACTTCAGTTTGTATAACTCTAATGAGGCAAAATAAATGCTGCTGCGTTTTAGCTATGACACCAAACTGACGACAGCGCTCCAAAAAAGTATCTAAAGAAGGGTCAATTCTTCTTTGCAGTTTACTCCAAAAGAGAGTCAGTTCCCTATAAAAAAAGAAGATCATGGTAAAACATTTAAAGTAACTGGTATTTGCTGCCCTGCCCCCGGCAACCCAATTTTTTGATCTGTAGAAAGCTGACAGTAGAGAAAACAAAAACTAGATTAAAAACTATCTATATTCACCACTGCTTTCTCCCAAACTGGTAAAAATGTTAAGAATCCTCCATAATGATTCCCTGACTTCTCTTGTGTTTGGGGGGAAAAATAAAAACAAAACACTACTTCCTTTACGGTGACATTTTAAAAAAACTTATTTAGATCCCATGTTGTTCTAAAAGGTTTTATCCTTCACACTGATAATTATTATACTGATTGAATTAAGCCCTGTCCTAATGGGCAGAGATAATCAGACATCACTAAACTAACAACGAAATATATATACAGCAAATGGATACTCTAATTGTACACTTCTACACAGTGATCTTAAGGGCCCTTTCCAGATCTAAAATATCAGGATGCTACTTAGAGCCTGTAGTTTGGAATGTTTAAATACTTCCAGTGAAATAAGTAAAATGGCACTTTTTGGAAATGGCTAAAATACAGGAATCTCACAAAGATTTATCATGGAAACAAAAGGAAAGCTTGAAAATAATAAATTAAACAAAAACATTTAATGAATAAAACACTCAAGCAAAAAAGCATTAGAAACTCAAAAATGCCAAGGATAGAAATGCTAATGAGAATGTAAAATGTGAATGCAAGGAAAGCTAATAGTGAAACTAAAAAGAATGTTATCACTTCTAATAGCAAAACTAAAAGAGGCTAGGCATGGCAGGTGGCTCACACCTGTAATCCTAACATTTTGGGAGGTGAAGGGGGACAGATCACTTGAGGTAAGGAGTTCGAAACCGGGCTGGCCAACATGGTGAAACCTCCTCTCTACTAAAAATATAAAACTTAGCTGAGCGTGGTGGTGGACGCCTGTAATCCCAGCTATTTGGGAGGCTGAGAACAGGAGAATCGCTCAAACCCAGGAGGTGGAGGTTGCAGTGAGCCAAGATAGTGCCAATGCACTCCAGCCTAGGCAACAGAGCAAGACTCCGTCTCAAAAGAAAAACAAAAAAAAAACAAAAAAAACACACCTAAACTAAAAAGAATGCTATCACTTAAAAAATGTGGCTCTTTTAAGTAAATCAATGGATACCAATAATTTTCATTTAAAAATCTGTATTATTTTCTTTCTTTTTTTTTTTTTTTTTTTTTTTG
>NC_037668.1:67839116-67942893 GCF_003255815.1 Theropithecus gelada | reverse complement strand
TTTTTTTTTTTTTTTTTTTGAGACGGAGTCTCGCTCTGTCGCCCAGGCGGGAGTGCAGTGGCCGGATCTCAGCTCACTGCAAGCTCCGCCTCCCGGGTTTACGCCATTCTCCTGCCTCAGCCTCCCGAGTAGCTGGGACTACAGGCGCCCGCCACCTCGCCCGGCTAGTTTTTTGTATTTTTTAGTAGAGACGGGGTTTCACCGTGCTAGCCAGGATGGTCTCGATCTCCTGACCTCGTGATCCGCCCGTCTCGGCCTCCCAAAGTGCTGGGATTACAGGCTTGAGCCACCGCGCCCGGCCTCTGTATTATTTTCATAAGCCAATTTTAAAACACTGATATCCTATATTGCTATGAACACAGACTGTCTCCCAGAAAGTTGGCTACAAATCCAAAGCTTAAGAAATGGAAACGGCCGGGCGCGGTGGCTCAAGCCTGTAATCCCAGCACTTTGGGAGGCCGAGGCGGGTGGATCACGAGGTCAGGAGATCGAGACTATCCTGGCTAACATGGTGAAACCCCGTCTCTACCAAAAATACAAAAAAAAAAAAAAAAAAACTAGCCGGGCGTGGTGGCGGGCGCCTGTAGTCTCAGCTACTTGGGAGGCTGAGGCGGGAGAATGGCGTGAACCCGGGAGGCGGAGCTTGCAGTGAGCCGAGATTGCACCACTGCACTCCAGCCTGGGAGACACAGCGAGACTCCGTCTCAAAAAAAAAAAAGAAATGGAAACATGTAATTTAAAGTAAATACATTTAACATAATTTATTTTCTTATATTTCTAAAGAGGTAACTGGGGCTCTTGTAAGGTGAGGTGTTTTTTTTTTGTTTGTTTTTTGTTTTTTTCAGACGGAGCTTTGCTCTCATTGCCCAGGCTGGAGTGCAATGGCAGATCTTGGCTTACCGCAACTTCTGTCTCCCAGGTTTAAGCAATTCTCCTGCCTCAGCCTCCCAAGTAGCTGGGATTACAGACATGTGCCACCACGCCCGGATAATTTTGTGTTTTTAGTAGAGATGGGGTTTATCCATGTTGGTCAAGCTGGTCTCAAACTCCCAACCTCAGGTGATCCACCTGCCTCTGCCTCCCAAAGTTCTGGGATTACAGGCATAAGCCACTGTGCCCAGCATAAGGTGAGATTGTTAAGTAGTTATAAAACTTGCTTCAAAGATTGAAATGAATATATGGTGTCTCAAAAGATAAATGATTGGTCAAGGTGGAGGCTGCAGTGAGCCGAGATTGCGCCACTATGCTCCAGCCCAAATGACACAGCAAGACTCCATCTCAAAAAAAAAAAAAAAAAAACAAAAAGGATAAATTAATGAAGCTTAATAGGATGGCAAATTTGAGCTATAACAAATACAATTAATTTAAAATGCCTTTAAATATTTGCCTTTCTGGGGCTGGGCGCAGTGGCTCACGCCTGTAATCCCAGCACTTTGGGAGGCCGAAGCGGGCGGATCATGAGGTCAGGAGATCAAGACCATCCTGGCTAATATGGTAAAATCCCGTCTCTACTAAAAATACAGAAAAATGGCCGGGCGCGGTGGCTCAAGCCTGTAATCCCAGCACTTTGGGAGGCCGAGGCGGGCGGATCACGAGGTCAGGAGATCGAGACCATCCTGGCTAACATGGTGAAACCCCGTCTCTACTAAAAATACAAAAAACTAGCCGGGCGTGGTGGCGGGCGCCTGTAGTCCCAGCTACTCGGAGGCTGAGGCAGGAGAATGGCCTGAACCTGGGAGGCGGAGCTTGCAGTGAGCCGAGATCGTGCCACTGCACTCCAGCCTGGGTGACACAGCGCGAGACTCCGTCTCAAAAAAAAAAAATAAAAAAAATAAAAATAAAAATAAAAATACAGAAAAATTAGCCAGGTGTGCTGGTGGGTGCCTGTAGTCCCAGCTACTCGGGAGGCTGAGGCAGGAGAATGACATGAACCTGGGAGGCAGAGCTTGCAGTGAGCTGAGATCGCGCCACTGCACTCCAGCCTGGGCAACAGAGCGAGACTCTGTCTCAAAAAAAAAAAAAAAAAAAAAAAAATTGCCTTTATTTGGCTAGTGCCACTTTCCTAACCACAAGAAGTGAAAATTGAGATAGGCCAGCTGTGAAAATAGCCACCAGCCAGGCAAGCTGGGATAACTGTTCATTTTAAACACACAATTACTTTATTCAGATTTAAGCATGTTAAGTAATAAAAACTTTTGTAATCTGTCATATGTATGTGAAATCTGTCCTATTTGAACAGAACAAAAATTATCAAAGTCAGTAAATCCTGATTATAAAGATATACACGAGTAAACGATGTCAACTATCTAAAATTTACTAAAGGGCTGGGCATAGTGGCTCATGCCTATAACCTCAGCAGAGGATTATTTGAGGCTAGGAGTTCAAGACCAGCCTGAGCAACACAGTAAGACCCTAAAACCAACCAAACAAAAAAAGCCTAGCTAGTCTTGGTGGCACACCTGTAGTCCCAGCTACTGAGGAGGTAGAGATGGGGGGGGTGGTCATTGAGCCCAGGATTTAAGGCTGAATTAAGCTGTGATCTCACTAGTACACTTCAGCCTAGGTGACAGAATAATATCTTCTCTCAAATAAAATAAAATTCACCAACTAAAGCCAGGCACAGAGGCTCAAGCCTATAATTCCAGATACTTGGGAGGCTGAGGTGAGAGAATCACTTGAGCCCAGGAGTTCAAGGCTGCAGTGAGCTTTGATTTTGCCACTATACTCCAGCCTGGCAACAAAGTTAGATTTATAAATCCATTAAAGTGGTTAAAAGGCAGGTTGAGAATTAAGGTCTCTCAAATAATTTATTTATTTTTTGAGACAGAGTCTCACGCTGTCGCCCAGGCTGGAGTGCAATGGCACAATCTTGGCTCACTGCAACTTCCACCTCCCAGGTTCAAGTGATTGTCCTGCCTCAGCCTCCCTCAAGTAGCTAGGATTACAGATGCTTGCCAGCATGCCCGGCTAATTTTTGTATTTTTAGTAGAGATGGGGTTTCGCTATGTTGGCCAGACTGGTCTTGAACTCCCAACCTCAGGTGATCCGCCCACTTTGCCCTCCCAAAGTGCTGGGATTACATGCATGAGCCACTGAGCCTGGCCTTTTTTTTTTTTTTTTTTTTTTTTTGAGACAGAGTCTTGTTCTGTTGCCCAGGCTGGAATGCAGTGATATGATCTCGGCTCACTGCAACCTCCACCTCCCTGGTTCAAGCAATTCTCCTTCCTCAGCCTCCTGAGTAGCTGGGGACTACAGGCACATGCCACTATGCCTGGCTAATTTATGTAATTTTAGTAAAGATGGGGTTTCACCATGCTGTCCAGGCTGGTCTCGAACTCCTGACCTCAAGAGATCCACCCACTTCAGCTTCCCAGAGTACTGGGATTACAGGCTCAAATAATTTTTGCCCCCCAGATGGAGTCTTGCTCTGTCACCCAGGCTGGAGTGCAGTGGTGCGATCTCAACTTACTGCAACCTCTGCCACCCAGGTTCAAGCGATTTTCCTGCCTCAGCCTCCCTAGTAGCTGGCATTACAGGTGCCTGCCAGCATGCCCGGCTAATTTTTGTATTTTTAGTAGAGAAGGGGTTTCAGCACCTTGGTCAGGTTGGTCTTGAACTCCAGAACTCATGATCCACCAGCGCCGGCCTCCCAAAATGCTGGGATTACATGCGTAAACCACCATGCCCGGCCACTCAAATAACTTTTAAAAGAGTAAGTCAGAATGTCCAGGGCTTGGTATTCCAAATTAAATATTTCAGGCTCCAAGTATGTTAACTCCAAATAAGCATGATCAAAAACGGGCATTTATGGTGTATTTTGTAAAAATATTTGCATAGTTATAAATCGATATAAAATGATTACCCATCCAAATATATAAACATGCCTGAAACCATGACAGCCAGTATATTACTCATGAGGATGCAAGATGTCACTTCAATCATCCATTCAAATCTGTACACTGGAACACTGAAACCAACATCCAATAGTAACCGACAGCCTGATAGATCAAACATGCACTAGGATAAGTTCTTCTTCAATTACTACAATAATGTGACTTTTTAAAAAAAGCCAACCATTGGGCCGGGCGCGGTGGCTCAAGCCTGTAATCCCAGCACCTTGGGAGGCCGAGACGGGCGGATCACGAGGTCAGGAGTTCGAGACCATCCTGGCTAACACGGTGAAACCCCGTCTCTACTAAAAATACAAAAAAACTAGCCGGGTGAGGTGGCGGGCGCCTGTAGTCCCAGCTACTCGGGAGGCTGAGGCAGGAGAATGGCATAAACCTGGGAGACAGAGCTTGCAGTGAGATGAGATCCGGCCACTGTACTCCAGCCTGGGTGACAGAGCGAGACTCCGTCTCAAAAAAAAAAAAAAAAAAAAAAAGCCAACCATTGAAAATCATGGAAAATGATTCCATTGTATGTATCCTTCCAATGTTGAGATGATCTACTGTGCCCACGATTTTGCCCATTACCTAGCTCATTTCAACAAGTTATATATAAATTTATAAAAATTGGAAAGGAAATTTAGCTCTGTTAACAGCAAGAAACACATTTTGGTAGGAATTTAGCTACTAAGCAAGAACTTTAAATTACTCTGTGTTTTGGCCAGCGTGGTGGCTCAGCTGAGTTCAGGAGATCGAGACCAGCCTGGCCCACATGGTAAAACCCCGTCTCTACTAAAAATACAAAAAATTAGCCGGGTGTGGTGGCTGGCACCTGTAATCCCAGCTACTCGGGAAGCTGAGGCAGAGAATCGCTTAAACCCGGGAGGCGGAGGCTGCAGTGAGCTGAGATTGCACCACTGCACTGAAGCCTGGGTGACAACAGCGAGACTCTGTCTCAAAAATAAATACATACATACATACATATATGCATATAAACATTACTCTGTGTTTCTACATAGCAAGAAGCCCATGAAGTCCAGTTAACATGTTACACTGGGATTCAGAATTTAGGTATTTTAGGAATGAAGTAAATAAAACTGTGGAATCAAGGGATGATCATCCCCTAAAAAAGGCTATTACAGAAAAAAAGTTTTTAAGCTAATACAATAGTAATTGACCCCCATGACCTCTTTTCTCTCCCACAAAATTCTGTTAAATAAAACACATATGCTAGTTTTCGCCAGTTACTGAGGACACAACTGTGAATTAAACAACATATTGGTTGGTATATCAGTCTAGTTGGGGCAGAACAGACATGTAACTACATCTGAAGAAACACAAATGTGTAACACAAAATTTAAGCTCAGACACATTACAGAAAGCAAAGGCCAGTCTATCAAATACTCAATGAAAGCTTACTGTGGAGGTTCAAAGTTTAACTTTATGACTTTAAAATGGCTGCAGTAATTACACCTCTCTCTATATAATACATCATCTCACTCAAAATGGTCACCTTTTTCAAATGCATGGCTATTCCAATTATATTACCACTGAGAGGCATCTACAGGGAGCTTACTCCTCTAGTACTTCTTTTTTTTTTTTTGAGATGGAGTCTTGCTCCGTCGCCCAGGCTAGTGTGCAGTGGCACCATCTCGGCTTACTGGAAGCTCCGCCTCCCGGGTTCACGCCATTCTCCTGCCTCAGCCTCCCGAGTGCTGGGACTACAGGCACCCACCACCACGCCCAGCTAATTTTTTGTATTTTTAGTAGAGACGGGTTTCACCGTATTAGCCAGGATGGTCTCGATCTCCTGATCTCATGATCCGCCCGCCTCGGCCTCCCAAAGTGCTGGGATTACAGGCGTGAGCCACCGAGCCTGGCCTCTTCTAGTACTTCTTTAATTTTCTCCAACAGTCAAAAATCTTTTGGGGTCAATATTAATAAGTAAGTTAAACAATAACTGCTGCAAAGTTTAAAACATTTTTACTTTTTACTGTGGTTTGTAAATGTCTCTGAGGGAAATTTCTAAAAGAATAAAAAATGTTCTGAGTGACAGTTACATAGGTTTTTGTTTTTGTTTTGTTTTGTTTTTTGAGACAGGGTCTCATTGTGTCACCCAGACTGGAGTGCAGTGTTGTGATCTTGGCTCACCACAACCTCCACCTCCCAGGCTCAAGCAATTGTCCTGCCTCAGCCTCCTGAGTAGCTGGGATTATAGGTGTGCACCAGTACCATCTGGCTTTTTTTTTTTTTTTTGAAACAGAGTCTTGCTCTGTCGCCCAGGCTGGAGTACAGTGGCATGATCTTGGCTCACTGCAACCTCTGCCTCCCGAGTTCCAGCAATTCTCTTGCCTCAGCCTCCAGGGTAGCTGGGATTACAGGCGCACGCCACCATGCCCGGCTCATTTTTGTATTTTAAGTAGAGATGGATTTTCACCATGTTGGCCAGGCTGGTCTTAAACTCCTGACCTCAAATGATCCACCCACCTTAGCCTCCCAAATTGCTGGGATTACAGGCGTGAGCTACTGCACCCGGCCGATAGCTACATAGTTTACATTTCAAATATTATCTTCATGGTAACTACACTCAAGAATGATACTCCCAAGAAATAAATTCTAGCATACGTGTTTAAAAATAAGCATGACTACTTTTATTACTTTGTATTTCAACTTTATTGCCACATTTAAAAAATACTGATATCTCTCTTATCCAAAATACCACTTAAAAGTTTTTTTTTAAACAAATACTCCTTATGTCCCACTACCTCAAGCATAACAAAATAATCTATCTCATTTGAACAGAATTCCTGTGATTAATTTTCCTTAGTAAAATTCAATGTTTTTTGTGGTTTTTTTTGAGACGGAGTTGCTCTTGTCTCCTGAGCTGGCATGACCTCAGCTTACTGCAACCTCCACCTCCCAGGTTCAAGCGATTCTGGTGCCTCAGTCTCCTGAGTAGCTGGAATTACAGACGCCTGCCACCATGCATGGCTAATTTTTGTATTTTTAGTAGAGATGGGGTTTCACCATGTTGGTCAGGCTGGTCTTGAACTCCCGACCTCAGGTGACCCCCCGACCTCGGCCTCCCAAAGTGCTGAGATTACAGGTGTGAGCCATGCCTGGCCAAAATTCAACGTTTTATGTTATTCTAATATTCTAACTCCAGCATCCCACTACCAAAAAAAAAGCTTTCAAAAACAATGGAAGGGTTAAAAAAAAAAAAAAAGATGTGGCTAGGCGTGGTGGCTCATGCCTATAACCCTAGCACTTTGGTAGGCTGAGGCGGGTAGATATCATGAGGTCAGGAGTTCGAGACCAGCCTGACCAACATGGTGAAACCCAGTCTCTACCAAAAATACAAAAATTAGCTGGGCATGGCGGCGTGCACCTGTAATCCCAGCTACTCGGGAGGCGGAGGTTGCAGTGAGCCGAGATCACACCACTGCACTCCAGCCTGGGTGACAGAGCAAGACTCGGTCTCAAAAACAAAAACAAAAACAAAAAAAAGCTGTGATTTCTCCTTGAATTGCTTGAAAGAAGCTTAATTTTAACAAAGTGTGAAATGACTAAGATTTTCTTTCCTTTACTCATTATAGCTCCTGAGGAGGCCACAAAGGGAAATCTCTATTAATCCCTTCCTGCTATAGAAGAACAGCATTAATCCTAGAGCCACTAACAGCTCTGGAAGAGTGAATGGTGGGCGACTAAAGAAGGGGAGAAAAATTTTAAACACAATCTATAACACATTCCATATACAATTTAATTTATTATTTGTACTGAAAACCTAGCTATAATGGTAGGTACTTTTTTCATCATAAAGAAATTATATTTAAGTCCCCATCTCACTATCTCCTTTCTCACAGGAGGTATAACTCTGGCATAGTGGATTTGGTGGCAAAAAACTACAATTTGAATTTTGGCCTATGCCAAGAAAACACGTATACAGAAGAAAAGCACTAGATTAGAAGTTTAAGACCTGGGCTTGAATCTCAGCTCTACCACTTTAGCTTTGAGACCATGGACAATTACAAGTTTTCTCTGGTCCCTATGATCCCCCAACTGCCTCACCTGTGCAATGATTATTATGAGGACTGGGTGAGATTACAGCACACAAATTTCTACATAAAATAATAAACAAAAAGAAATATAGTAACATACAACAGTATTAACCATAAAACTATTAAAATAGACAGACGATCCAGAGGGAGATCAATGAGGGCTGAAGTACACAAAAGGCTTTACTAGGTTTTCCTATAAACAAAATGCTCATTTCCAATTTTAAGCCATCCTTAGGTTCTGAAATAGTCAGAGTTCCTCTAATCAAGATAATGCAAATCCAACCCATTCTTAGAATTAAATCTCAAATATTACTTCCTCCCTGACACCTTTAATACTCTGGTATACAGTGAGCACCTCTCTCTGATCTCCTATAGCATTATCCATACCACTAATCTGATACTTACTGACAGAGAGTCTTACATTTTAGAGGTTTCCTGTGTATCAGGTTTGTCCCTTTGGCCTAAATAGATTCAATACAGTTAGAATGAAAGAACCATGGATACACTTACTGTTTCCTTTTTAGCAACTAAGTATTCTGTAGGCAAACAAGATATAAATTGAATTAAAACCAAAATAATGCAATTCAACTATATAGTTCCAAAGTTGCAAAAGAGATTACTATTCAAATGAATTTCTTTTTTAGTGCTAGTTTGACCTAGAAACCTAGATAATTTGATCCTTTTCATCTGTGGGTTCCCAAATAAGAATGGGAAGGACTACCCAGAAGATACTAAAAAAATGAAAAGAAAAACAATCTAACACAGGTTTGTTTCATATTGACAAAATTTTATCTTCAAGATAGAAGACATATATTGGAGTTAACAGACAACCCTTTATGGGATAATCAAGAGGAATATTTTACCCTTTCTTGACTAGATTAAACCAATGATATTTTTAATTAAATGATTTTGTGTGGAAGCAAGAAGCTATTCACAGTTCATGCTAGGTTTTAAATTAGAAACAAATTAACATTTTACATAAACCCTAAATGCTATATACTATGTGCTAACAAATAAAGAGTGTAAAACTAAATATACTTACCAAGAACAATATACACTTGCAGTTTGGAGCTGCTGGGTAAGGTAAGTCGTACAAAGAACAAATGCTGTGTTATCCTGCCCCTCAGATTCCAGATTACAAATGATGTCTAGTACTTCCTTGCAGTCGACCTTTGCAATCTATCAAAAATGAGATGACTAAGTCAAAAAGAAAATGGTGACTTTTCAGTAAACTTTGTTATATAATGTGAAACTTCTTGATGAGGCAAAAATTAGGGACATAATTTTCTCCTGCTAATGAATGAGTCTTCTGGCATGAATATTTCACATAAGAAAACATTAAAGAAGGGAACAGACACTATAAGGAAGTTCTACTACAGTCTCAATATAGATAGAAACATTTTTGCATTTTAAAAAAATTACTTACGAACATTGCTACCATATAGATGAATCAAATTATATATAATAATCTCAGGTTATTTTTACCTGAAGTATTATTATCTTTTTTTTCTTTCCTGTTCCTGTCTTCCCCTAGTATCTATGACCACAGCTGGGTCACTCTGGTTACAGATAGTAAAACATATGGCTTATCCTCACTGTCAGTGGGGCTAAAGGAGGCCAGTTCAGGAACTGTTTTAAATACAAACGCTACATTAACATCATTTTTTCATAGAAGGAAAATTTCTAGTGTATTAATGGGTTTTTCAGACCATCAAAACCCTTTTTAGAAATACATCTTTTCATTTACACGACTTAAATCATAAAAAAAACAAACAAAAACCCTCTAGACAAATCAAATTTTTCTGGGGCTCCTTTCCTACACTGAAAAAGAGTATAAAACAAGTGAACTAGACTTTAAAAGACCCTTTCTCATTCTTTTTTTTTTTTTGCATCAGAGCAAATGAGGTAAACAGCTCAACTCCTCCAGAGTGCTATGTAGTTACAAGGGGGTGGTTCTAAGGCTCTAATTTTAGTCATATCTTCAGGTAGGTGCAGAAAGGCTTTTTTTAAAGCTCAGCTCAAATGTTATTTTCTTACAGAATCGTTTCCTAACTTCTGAGGTCATGTTATTTGGATCGCTGTCAAACACTCAAATTTCTCCTTTGTAGCACTTATTTCTAGAACTTTTTTTATTTTTTCAAATAAATTTTACTGTATTATCTCGTTTTTTGTCATACGTCAACATGACAAATCTATAAGACTGGCAAGGCAGGCAATATTTCTATTTCACAAATAAAAAATGAGTCAAAAGTTCATTTTTAAATTGAAAATGTTTAAATTGGGATATTTATTCTGCCTTGGGCCAACATTTAACCTACTCATACTGGCCTTTACCTTTTATTATTTTGTGTGTGTGTGTGTGTGTGTTTTTTTTTTTAAGACAGTGTCTTACTCTGTTGCTTAGGCTGCAGTGCAGTTAGGGTAATCATGGCTCATTGAAGTCTCCACTCTCCTGGGCTCAAGATATCCTCTTGCCTCAGTTTCTCAAGTAGCTGTGACCACAAGTGTGTACCACCCCACCCAGCTTTTTTTTTTTTTTTTTTTTTTAAGAGATGAGCTCTCACTATGCTGCCCAGGCTGGTCTCAAACTCCTGGCCTCAAGTGATCCCTCCTGCCTCAGCCTTTCAAAGTGTTGGGATTATAGGTGTGAACCAACACCCTGGCCCTATTATTTTACTTTTTTATGTACTTTCACTTTGGCTCTCCAGCTAGACTATAAACTCGAGGACAAGAGCACAGCTCTATAAATAATATCCCAAATCCCCTGTAAACAAAATCCTGTAAGAAGAAAAAGAGCCATATCAAAATGTATGTGCCTAGCAAAGCAGTGCCATTTGCTAAATACCTGCACTGTGCGAAGTACTGGAGATGCAAGCCAATCTAATTTTTGCCCTAATGGATATCACAGTCTAGTCAGGGTTATTAGTAAGGAAGCAGTTACTAAGAATTAAATAGCTACAATGAGAGAGTATACAGTATTTTAAAAATACCTTTGGTAAGAAGACTCTAACCCAAATTTGGGAACCAAAAAAGACTTTCCGGGTAAAGTGGCACCTAAGATGAGTGGGAATGAATAGGAATAAGCCATGGGAAAGGGACAGTGAACTGCAAAAGATACTCCAGAACAAGAAGAAAAACACATGCAGTGGCCTAAATAAGAGTGAGCATAGCATTGAAGAAACAGAAATAAAATATTTCAGTATTGTTGTGGGTAACCCAGCAATACTGTGGGAGCATCAAGTCTTGAGAGTTGCTAGGAGTAGAAGCACTTCTGTTCTACTTTCTTTTTTTTCTTCTTCTTCTTTTTTGAGATGGAGTCTTGCTCTGTCGCCCAGGCTGGACTGCAGTGGCGTGATCTCGGCTCACTGCAACCTCTGCCTCCCAGGTTCAAGTGATTCTCCTGTCTCAGCCTCCTGAGTAGCTGGGATTACGACACCATGCCCGGCTAATTGTTTAATATTTTTAGTAGAGACAGAGTTTCAACATGTTAGCCAGGATGGTCTCGATCTCCTGACCTCATGATCCACCCGCCTCGGCCTCCCAAAGTGCTGGGATTATAGGCGTGAGCCACCGCGTCTGGCCAGCACTTCTGTTTTTCTATTATCATTATCTCCGTGCCTTCTAAGTTACCACAGGGATTGTTGGTAAACATGCTCCTGCACTGGCCTAAACAAGCAAAGCTTAACTTTCTCTACCAATGTCTCAGATTAAACTTAACTTTAACTTTCTCCAATTATGCATTTTCAGCAAATATTAACATTCTTTTTTTTTTTTTAACATTCTTTTAATTAGCTCGTAATATTGCTGTTTACCTGGCATTTTAAAATACACCAGTATGCTTGATAATGAAATTTCTGATCAAGAGCTTCATAACTCCGAAGCTTGGTATCTCACATACACATTTTCATTATCTATTAACTTGACTGTTTTGCTTCCATCAAGGTTTCTATTGTGAAGGTGGAACTAGTATACAGTGGGGGCTTTGTATAAGCTTCCAATTCAAGAGCTCATTTGTCTTGTGCCCACTTATCTGAGGTAATAACAGAAATAAATATCACTCTAGACTTATTTTCCACTTTCATTTAACTAAATGAGACATCTGATCATTTTTACAAATGAGAAAAACTGAAGCCAGAGGTTTTTTTCCATATCTGTTATCTGTTCCTCCTTATAGACTCTAAATTCCTTGAAAGCAGGTACTAGATCTTATTTTATACTTTTATCCCCCTTGGCACCTGTTTTAGGATATTCACACAACAAGCACTCAGTTAACATCCTTTGACTTGAAGAGAATCTCAGTATTATGCCCCAAATACCTGTACCTTCTTCAATATAGAGGAAAAAAGATACGATAAATAAAAGTAAATAAATAACTGAAAAAATTCATGTAAATTAAAATGAGATAACACCTCACTAACAAAATATCATTATACTACTTGTCCTCAATCTTTTGCAATAAATAGCTAAGACCACACTAAAAAACAAATACATGCAAGAAAATACTTCACAGCTAAGGTAAATTAAAATGAAGGTCATCCACAAGCTTCTGAGAGTTTCAATGAGTATCTAGGTAACATCTTATACTTAGATACTAAAACAATTTTTTGTTCTTAAATATAATTTCTAGTCCTGGGGCTAACAATTCTATAGCTGGTAAAACAAACCGAACATGTGTTTCAAATAATCAAGTATGCTTACTACCTATTTTACCACTAAAATATAAGTTCCTTAAGGGCAGAAGTCTGTTTCTTTCCCCACTTATCTTCAGTGCCTACAATAGTGCCAGGCCCATGAATGAACATCAATAACTACTTGTCAGAATGAAAGATAACTATAAGATAAATAACATGAAGAATAAATGGGACAGAAGACTGAAGACAGGAAGAATAAAACTGACTGAAGTAAGCCACAAAGATTCCAAGGAAAATAATTATTGGGGAGATAGCAGGGTCTAGATGGACAGGGGAGAGTGTAGCCCAAAAATAAAAAGCCAGAATGAGCAAACTAATTAATGTGAGAGTAACTGTGGCACGTGAGGAGGGAAAAGGTTATCTGATGTAACGGCAATGAGTGATGTCACGCAGATGACACTCCGTGAATGAAAGGCTAAACAAGTTGAGAGACTTAGGATAGAGCTAAATCACACACTGGGGGATAGACAGACTGAATAAGGCCATGTCACAGAGTTGTACAGTTTTGCATGGCACAAAACTAACCAGCCAAGAGAGTTACTGGGAGCTGAAATTCAGTCCACTTGTCAAGCCCTAATGAGGCTTTTGCCCTCAGAAGACGGAAGACCTTTGAAAGGCAACCATATGAAGGTGGTGTTAGAGGGTAAGGGTACTTTTGGCTGATTTCCACAAAATTATCATGCAGGCCAATGGTAACAGAATACTAAAGGACCCGAAACTTACTCACGGGTTTTTATGGGGAAAACCAATTTTTGTTGTTGTTTTCACTTGTATATATATCCAAAAGAAATCACTGGAAATCGTAGTTTGATTAATTACTGTTTACTAGATTTCTGCTAATTACAAAAATATTTACAATAGAAAACCCAGAACACAGAATAAAAATCATCTTCAATCTTACAACTCAATGATAACTAGTATCAACAATGTGAATTTTTTTCCAGTATTATGTCTATATACATGTTACACAGCATGGGTTTAATATGTGACTACTGCAAATATGTACACATTTTAAAGAAAGGGGATACTATGCTGGTTATATGTTACTTCTTTTACCTTATGCTATGTTGTGACTTAAGTAGGAGTTGGGTATTTTTCTCTTTCTTTCTTTCTATTTTTGAGATGGAGTCTTGCTCTGTTGCCCAGGCTGGAGTGCAGTGGTGCAATCTCGGTGCAACCTCCGCCTCCCGATATCATGCAATTCTCCTGCTTCAGCCTTTTGAGTAGCTTAGACTACAGGTATACGCTGCCATGCCCAGCTAATTTTTTGTATTTTAGTATAGACAGGGTTTCACCGTGTTGCCCAGGCTGGTCTTGAACTCCTGACCTCAGGCAATCTGCTCGCCTCGACTTTCCAAAGTGCTAGGATTACAGGCGTGAGCCACTGCACCCGGTCCGTTTGTTTTTTTACTATAAGAGACAGGGCTAGAGTGTAGTGGAGTCTGTGGCCCAGGCTAGAGTGTAGTGGTGCGATCGCAGCTCACTGCAGCCTCGAACTCCTAGGTACCAGTGATCCTCTCTCCTGCCTCAGCCTCCAAGGTAGTTGGGACTATAGTCGCACACCATCATGCCCAGTTTATTATTTTTTTGTAGAGATGGAGTTTCATATTGTTGCCGAGGCTGGTCTTGAACTCCTGGCCTCAAATGTTCCCTCAACCTAAGCCTCCCAAAGAGCTAGGATTACAGGCATGCGCCACTAGACCCAGCCTTAAGTAAGAGTTTTTACAGATGTATTCAACAGCCCAGAAAAACAGGAGTGGGTGAGGAGAATATAGAGGCAAAGAGATCAGTAAGAACAGAAGTGGCATGAGTGGACATTCTGGCATTTTGTCTCTTTTTGGAGAGAGTCTCACTCTGTCACCCAGGTTGGAGTGCACTGGCACGATCTCAGCTCACTGCAACCTCTGCCTCCTAGGTTCATGCAATTCTCCTGTCTCAGCCTCCTGAGTAGCTGGGATTACAGGTGTGTGTCACCACACCTGGCTAATTTTTGTATTTTTAGTAGAGACAGGATTTCATCATGTTGTCCAGGCTGGACTCAAACTCCTGACCTCAAGTGATCTGCCTGCCTCCACCTTCCAAAGTGCTGGGACTACAGGCATGAGCCACTGTGCCTGGCCTGGTCTGTGGTTTTCTTTCTTACAATGTCTTTGTTTGGTTTTAATATCAAAGTAATACTGGCTTCATAGCATAAGTCGGGAAGTGTTCCCTCTTTTTCTGTTTTTTTGAATACTTTGTGAAGGACTGGTATTAATTCTTCTGTAAATGTTCTGTTCAGTGAGACCCTGTGGATGTGGGAAATTTTCAAATTACCCTCTTTACTAGTCATAGGTATACTCGGATTTTCTATTTATCTGTCAGTCAGTTTCTGTGTGTGTGTGTGTGTGTGTTTTTTTTTTTTCTTGAGACAGAGTTTCGATTTTGTTGCCCAGGCTGGAGTGCAACGGCACAATCTCGGCTCACTGCAACCTCTGCCTCCCGGGTTCAAGCGATTCTCCTGCCTCGGCCTCTCGAGTAGCTGGGACTACAGGTACGCGCCACCGTGCCCGGCTGATTTGTTTTTTGTATTTTTAGTAGAGACGGGGTTTTACCACATTAGCTAGGCTGGTCTCAAACTCCTGGCCTCAGGTGATCCATCCGCCTTGGCCTCCCAAAGTGCTAGGATTATAGGCTTTGAGTCTCTGCACCCGGCCTCAGTGGGTTTTATCTTTCTAGAAATTTGTCCATTTCATCCGGTAATGTAATTTGTTGGCAAACAGTTGTTCAGAGTATTCCTTTATAATCCTTTTTATTTCTGTAAGGTTGATGGTAGTGTCTTTTTTTTTTTGAGACAGAGTCTCGCTGTGTCGCCCAGGCTGGAGTGCAGTGGCCAGATCTCAGCTCATTGCAAGCTCCGCCTCCCGGGTTTTTACGCCATTCTCCTGCCTCAGCCTCCCGAGTAGCTGGGACTACAGGCGCCCATCACCTCGCCCGGCTAGTTTTTTGTATTTTTTAGTAGAGACGGGGTTTCACCGTGTTAGCCAGGATGGTCTCGAACTCCTGACCTCGTGATCCGCCCGTCTCGGCCTCCCAAAGTGCTGGGATTACAGGCTTGAGCCACCGCGCCCGGCCAGTGTCTCCTTTTTTATTCCTGATTTGAGTATTCTTTTTGTTCTTGTTCAGTCTAACTGAAAGTATATCAATTTTGTCAATCTTTTCAAAGAACTAACTTTATTACTTTTCTTTATTGATTTTATATTCTCTATTTCATTTATTTATACTCTAATCTTTATTATTTCCTTCCTTCTGCTTGCTTTCAGTTTAATTTGCTCTTCTTTTTCTAGTTTCTTAAGGTGAATGGTTAGGTTACTGGCTTAAGACATTTCTTTTTTAAAATCAACATTTTACAAATATAAATTTCCCTCCATAAATATTGGTATGTTGTGTTTCATCATTCATCTCAAAGTATTTTCTGGGCTGGGCATGGTGGCTCATGCCTGTAGTCCCAATACTTTGGGAGGCTAAACTGGGAGGACCACGTGAGCCCAGGAGTTCAAGGCTGCAGTGACCTATGATTGTGCCACTGCACTCCAGTCTGGGGGACAGAGTGAAACCCTGTCTCAAAAACCACAAAACAAAATACAACAAAAAGTCATTTTCTAATTTATCTTGTTTTTGGTTTTGGTTTTTTCTTTTCTTTAATTAATTGCTTATTTGGGAAGGTAGAGTTAAATTTCACTTATTTGCGAATTTCCCAAATTTCCTTCTGCTATTCGTTTCTAATTTTATTTTACTGTAGTTAGAGAACATACTTTATATATTTCAATCCTTTAAAATTTATTTAGATTTGTTTTATGGGCTAACACATGGTCTATCCTAGAGAATAGACCATGTGCATTTGAGAAGAATGTATATTTAGCTGCTATTGGGTAGTCTATAGATGGCTGCTCAGTCCACTTGGTTTATAGTGTTGTTTAAGTGTTCCATTTTGGCCGGGCGCGGTGGCTCACGCCTGTAATCCCAGCACTTTGGGAGGCCGAGATGGGCGGATCACGAGGTCAGGAGATCGAGACCATCCTGACTAACACGGTGAAACCCCGTCTCTACTAAAAATACAAAACTTAGCCCGGCGCGGTGGCGGGCGCCTGTAGTCCCAGCTACACGGGAGGCTGAGGTAGGAGAACGGCGTGAACCCGGGAGGCAGAGCTTGCAGTGAGCTGAGATCCGGCCACTGCACCCCAGCCTGGGCGACTGAGCGAGACTCCGTCTCAAAAAAAAAAAAAAAAAAAAGTGTTCCATTTCTTTGTTGCCTAGTTGTTCTACCCATTATTCAGAGTGGGTATTAAAGTCTCCAACTCTCATATTTGAATTGTCCATTTATTTGCCTCTTTGCCGCTATTTCATGCATTTTGGGCTCTATCATTTCTCAGACTGGACAAGTTTGCTGATTCTTTCTTCTGCTAATTCAAATTTGATGCTAACCTTCTCTAGTGAATTAACTTGAGTTGCTGCACTTTTTGACTTCAGAATTTCATTTTGAGAAATGGAATTTCTCAATTTTATTTTGAGACAGGGCTCACTCTTGCCCAGGTGGGAGTGCAGAATGGAGTGATCACACCTCACTGCAGCCTTGACCTCCCAGGCTCAAGTGATCCTCCCACCTCAGTCTCATGAGTAGCTGGGACTACAGGTGCACACTACCACACCCAGCCAATTTGAAAAATTTTTTTGTAGAGATAGGGTCTCTACATGTTGCACACGTAGATGTTGCTCAGGCTGGTCTCAAGAGTTTCTCCCACCTTGGCCTCCCAAAGTGCTGGGATTACAGGCGTGAGGCACCTCACCTGGCCTCCTTTAATTCTTTAGGCAAGTTTCCTTTAGTTCTTTGAATATACAGTTGGTCCTCGCTATTTGCAGACTCGGTATTTGTGTATTAGCCTACTTGCTAAAATTTATTTGTAAAACCCCCAAATCAATAATCAGAGCACCTTTGTGGTTATTTCACAAGCATGCACAGTGTGGCAAAAAATTTGAGTCACCTGACAGGCATATTACCAGCTGAGGTCAAAGGTCATATTCTTATGAGATTTATCTCTTTTTCTTGAGTAAAACTTCCTCAGATTGCTGTAAAGCCTTTAATTTTTCAGAATTCTAAAAAAGTTAATCTTATTTACTCTCTGGTTTCAAATGGTGATAACTTAGAACTCTTAATTTCCAGCTCAGACCTCTCCTCTAAGTCTCACATTGTGTGAATACTGTCTGTTGTTTCTCTCCCTTTTGTCTTGTTCATTCTTGTATCCCCATTGCCTAGCAGACACCTCCAATGAATGTATACTGAATAAATGGAAGGCATTTCTGCATTATTTCTTGTAATTACATGCGAATCTAAAATTACCTCAAAATAAAATGTCTAATTTTACTTAAAAAAGAGAAAGGATCACCTTGGCCACTGTAGAAAATAAATCAGGAAAAGGCAAGATTAGATACAGTTAGAAAGGTTTCAAAATAATCAGGCAATTAAACAACAGTAATAACAAACGTAAGAGGCAGCTAACTGGCATAACACACGGTGGGTAGAGGCAGCATACTTATGTTCCTAAGTTATTTTCCTGCTTAGGCTATCAATGTAAACTAGTATTCCGGCCAGTGCCATTAATATTTTATCATTTACCTTTCTCTAGAATAGTGGTTTTCAATGCAGTATTTCCCCAATTAGTCCTGAGGTATACTGAAAACAATTTGTTCCTAGCAACAGATTTTAAAAATCAAAGTTGATAAATGTTTTATTTTTTCAAAAAGGAATCAAAATAGATTCAAGCTTATTCATATAATACTTTATTCACTTGCATCCTTGAGTAGAAGAAAGGTGGAAGTTACAGTTAGCAAACTTACATTTCAAGTAACCCTAGATATCTTTGGGAACATCATCTGTTAGGTTCAAAGACATTATCTGGGAAAAAAAGAATACTGACCAGTTTTAAAAACATGAGACTCCTGGCTGGGCGCGGTGGCTCAAGCCTGTAATCCCAGCACTTTGGGAGGCCGAGACGGGTGGATCACGAGGCCAGGAGATCGAGACCATCCTGGCTAACATGGTGAAACCTCGTCTCTACTAAAAAATAACAAAAAACTAGCCGGGCGATGTGGCGGACGCCTGTAGTCCCAGCTACTCGGGAGGCTGAGGCAGGAGAATGGCGTGAACCCGGGAGGCGGAGCTTGCAGTGAGCTGAGATCCGGCCACTGCACTCCAGCCTGGGCGACAGAGCAAGACTCCATCTCAAAAAAAAAAAAAAAAAAAAAAAAACATGAGACTCCTTTTAAACTGCAGTAATGCTACACACCAGTACTATGATGCCTCATCGACCTTGCATATTTCTTAAAGAAATAAATGGTCACCAACACTTCCATTTAAACCCTATCACAGTGTGTATCTGAAAGAAGGCTGAAATGTCCTGCCGAATTCTTGACAATGATATGTCCGATAGACTCTTCATAATGACCCCTCCAGTGCAATCATACACCAACCAAAATACCCACACATAACCTATGAAAGTAAGACCAGAAGTGAGATCCACATGCATACAAGTTCTGGGAAGACGTCTCTTCAAACCTATGAAAAAGAACTGTGCTTTCGGAAATAAAATATCTAAACAAGCAAATCTAAAATATCTAAACAAGCAAAACCTCAATTTCTTTACACAGCCTTTCTGTCATTAGTGTAATGAGTGTATATCTCATTCCTTGCATGATCACAAGGATAAAGTAAAAGTATTAAGACTTTCAAAATAATCAGGCAATTAAACACCAGTGGTCTAACAGGCAGTCAATTAGCATAAAAGAAGGTGGTGGAGGTCGCATATTTTAAATTTCAAATTTAATTAAACCTTTTGTAATTATTCCTTGTTCAGAATTCACCTTAATCTTGATTCTTACTTAAACTACATCTGGAATTTCTATACTCCTGTTTACTTTTTCTTCTACTCCCAAACTGAATTCCCACTGGTCCTGTTTAAATGTTACCTGCTCTATCATTTATACCTAGTGACTGTGTCAATTCCCAACAGTGTTAGGCTGGTGAGTAAATTGGATCCTGTTTATCTTTTCCTTTCCCCATCAGGAAAAGAAACAACCATCTGCTATTGTGTCTATCAACCATGTCAGACACCGAAGATGTAGTTTATTCAGGGATTAAGAATGAAACAGACCCCTGCCTTAACTGTGACAAGAACTCTGCCGACAGATTTCTTGAGCTCTTTAAAATAGAAGTGCTTCGTGTTTAAAATGTTATCTTTTCTATATGGAAAACCTAATCTTTGCAAAGATTTCTCCTTTCAGTAATGAAAAAATATAGGAAACATCCACTTGGGACACCAGGCCACTGCCAAGTCTATAACATTCATTAAAATCCTTTCATATGTAAAGTTAATAGCAATGTCACCTCATTCAATTCAACATAAATAAAGTATCACAACCTAAAACCCCAGGATTCCATGGAATTCTTCTGCCTTCCAGACCTACCAGATCTCTGAAAGGACTCACTCTTTGCCCATTGGGTTCTGAATTTTGGCTTTCAGATGACCCAGTCAATTAATCTTAATTGTATGTGTCTGGCTAAATCTTCCCCAGCAGCGGTTTCCTATTACATATACCTACTATTGGGATACCCACAGGTGCCAACATACAATATACTTTTATTCCCAGCTGTTGCTCAAGTTAACTCTTCTCCTGAACTCAGGTGAAGCAGATGGCAAATACGTAACTCTGCTACCTTAGAACATATGCTGAATTTAAACTCCAATTAATCAACATCTAGTGAGTTACTGGTAATTTTCCAAAGCAGACTAAAGATTATTTTTAATTCTGTTGACACTTGCAAAAGAAAAGTATCACTAGAATAAGAGACTGAATAGTGGCTGGGCGTGGTGGCTCATGCCTTGTAATCCCAGCACTTGGGAGGCCAAGGCAGGCAGACAACATGAGGTCAGGAGTTCGAAACCAGTTGGTCACCAGTAGAAACGGTGAAACCCCCTTTCTACTAAAAATACAAAAAATTAGCCAGGCGTGGTGGTGCGTGCCTGTAATCCCAGCTACTCAGGAGGCTGAGGCAGGAGAATCGCTTGAACCCGGGAGGCGGAGGCTGCAGTGAGCTGGTATTGCGCCATTGCACTCCAGCCTGGGCAACAAGAGTGAAACTTCATCTCAAAAAAAAAAAGAAAAAAAAAAAAAGAGAGAGAGAGACTGACTAGTTACGATGATACTAGAGTTCCTTTAAAATAATTTTCAGGTAACTTCATGTGTACTAAATGTTTTTGCATTGGTATATTTAACAAATTAATCCAGATCATGATAAAAATGTTTTAAATCACACCTATATGTATAAATATGAACAGAATAATATATCACCAAGATGTTCCCAATCAGACTATGGTTTATCAGTGTCTAACACATGGAAATAGCCGGTGGAGTGGAAAGAAGGCTGACCAAGGAGCCAGGTGACCTGCATTCCAGCTGGGCTTGGCCTCTCTAATAAGCTTAATGCAGGAAGGGCCTTGGAAATATTATCAGCTTGGCTTCAGTTTCATCACTTATAGAACACGGAGGGTTAGACCAACTGATATATTTTTTTTCTTTTTCTTTTTTTTTTTTTGAGACAGAGTCTTGCTCTGTCACCCAGGCTGGAGTGCAGTGGCCGGATCTCAGCTCACTGCAAGCTCCGCCTCCCGGGTTTACGCCATTCTCCTGCCTCAGCCTCCCGAGTAGCTGGCACTACAGGCGGCCGCCACCTCGCCCGGCTAGTTTTTTGTATTTTTCAGTAGAGACAGGGTTTCACCATGTTAGCCAGGATGGTCTCGATCTCCTGACCTTGTGATCCGCCCGTCTCGACCTCCTAGAGTGCTGGGATTACAGGCGTGAGAGACCAACTGATATTAAACCACTGAAATAGACTGAAAAATTTAATTCTTGTAGAGCAGAGGTTAGCAAACATTTTTTGTACAAGGGCAGACAGAAAATATTTTCAGCTTTTCTGGCCAGAGAGTCTGTTACTACTACTCACCTCCGCCACTGCAGCACAAAAGCAGCCACAGACAAGAAATGAGTAAGTGTGACTTCGTGCCAGTAAAACCTTATTTATAAAAACAGGTAGTTGGGTGGGTGCCAACCCCTTGTTGTGAACCGTATCAAATTATATTTCCAGTGACACAGTTCCCTGCAAACTCAACACAATCACGAAAAATCCCGTTTCCATACATTGTTATTAATAAACCAGAGAAGATCATGTACAAAACAAAGCTGATCATCTTCCCAGACTCTCCCTTGTCCCTCCACCCATTCTTTCTTCTAATTAGCAGCAGAACACCACTATTCTTCCAGTCTCCCAAGCTAGAAGCCTTATGAGCCTCTTGAAAGTATCTCTGTACATCCTCCTCTGTTTCTGCCCTGTCAGCAAGTCCTGTCCTTTCTCCTCTTGCTGGCTACAATCTCTTGTCTTGAACATAATATATACTACTTCTGTCTAGTCTTCCTAAAACACTTCAGTCATGTCACTTCCTAATTTCAAAGCCTTCTTAATTTTTACTGCATCAAATGTAACCACTAATGCAATGGAGTTTCCAAGCCCTTCTTTTCCAACCCCAACAGGTCTTATTTCTCACAAGACTTCAATAACCACTCTCTGCTCTAGGCAGGGTATTTATTCTGTAGTGGATCCCTGCAAAGTACTCATTAGTACCTGTGCCTTTACTACCACTCAGTCATCTCCAAACCATTCTTTCCACCCATCCAAAACCCACCATTACTTAAAGCTCCAACTCAAGGATCAATTTTTCTATAAACACAGGATTCTCTATCTTTACACTTCTACCGAATTTAGGGCAGTATCATAGAGCTTAGTACTTATCTTCCTGTAACTATTTTTGGCAAACAAACTGGGCCATACACAATTTGCTGTATTTGCCAATGCCTAATACGACATTAGAAACAAAACGGGTTTTAATTAAACAAAGGCTAAGAGAGTAAAGTTATTATTATAGGATGAGGAATCAAACCCAAAATGTAGTATTTTCTCAGTCTGATTAACTTTCCCAAACATAAAATACTGCAGCTGCTATTAGAGGTAAGGAATCTATCTCCTTACACTACCTGATACTACAAATAAATAAATTAGCATACAGGTTTATAGTTGGTCCCTTATGATCGCTTTTTTTTTTTTCTTTTTTAAGATGGAGTCTCACCCTGTCACCCCAGCTGGAGTGCAAATGGCGTGATCTTGGCTCACTGCAACCTCTGCCTCCCGGGTTCAAGTGATTCTCTTGCCTCAGCCTCCCGAGTAGATGGGATTACAGGTGCACGCCACCACACCTGACTAATTTTTTGTATCTTTAGTAGAGACGGGGTTTCACCATGTTAGCCAGGCTGGTCTTGAACTCCTGACCTCATAATCCGCCTGCCTCGGCCTCCCAAACTGCTGAGATTACAGGTGTGAGGCACTGTGCCCAACCCATACGACTGCTTTTAAAAATGTAAATGAAGTCATAGGAGGCTAACTATCTCTGTGTATACTACATTGTTTCTCTGTGCAAATTCAGGTTTCACCTCTGCTCAATCTCGACTTCAACTGCTCCTCCCTAGTTCTGCACCCCAGGCTTAAAGAATTCTTCTACTAGAGTCTATATTTGTACAGTGTCTAAAATATGCCAGGAACTGTGTTAAGTGTTTTAGATATTATCACATTTAAACTATCCAGACATTTTGCGAGACGGCTACTACTGTTTTGCCTACTTTACAGATAACGAAAATAAAGCTACCTGGCCAAGGCTGTATGGCTAGTAAATGACAATGTCAAGATTCAAGCCTACATATTTTGATTGTTGCTCTCACTTCTCTTGATGTCTTCTCTTGATGTCTTGTGAAAAACATACTCTACCTATGCTTCTCAGTAAATTCAATCCAGTAATGAGCCACGCACAAGCCTCAGAACTTCAAAGTTCCCTCCCATCTTTTCTGAAGTATCCCCTCTGAGTAAACAAAAGAAATAAAAACTTGCCTGTGCAACAAGTCTACTTTAAAACCAGAATCCAGGAAGAACTAGAAGGCTGGCAGTGCCAGTGAGTTGGATCATGTATATGAGATGTGTGAGTGTCAGATTAATATGTATAAAAGCAAAGCAGGGGCAGATCACCTTGGATTTAAACCCTGGGCCCACCACTTACTGGACATCTTACTACTATGGGCCAGTAATATCATCTTTCAGAGCCTCAGTTAATTTCTATAAAATTCATAGTTTTTTTGTTTGTTTGTTTTTGAGATAGGGTCTTATTCTGTCATCCAGGCTGGAGTGCAGTGGTGCAATTTCAGCTCACTGCAACCTGCACCTCCAGAGCTCAAGCAATCCTCCCACGTCAGCCTCCCAAGTAGCTGGGACTACAGGCACATGCCACCACACCCAGCTAATTTCTGCTTTTTTTTTTTTTTTTTTTGGTAGAGATGGGGTTTCACCATGTTGCCCAGGCTGGTCTCGAACTCTTGGCATCACGCAATCCTCCCTCCTCAGCATCCCAAAGTGCTGGGATTACAGGCATGAACCACCATGCCTGGCCTAAATTAATAGATTTTTATAAGGATTAGATACTAACACATTTAAAGCACACAGCACAGTGCTTGGAATAGACAAGTGAGCAATAAATGTTTTCTGCAGTTATATTTAAGGTTCAAGTGGAAAGTCTGAAAAGACAGGCAATGCAAAGCATTTAATCCTTTGATTTCTTTATCACCAGAAAGTCTAACAAATTAGAACATTTGTTAATGAGGCCCTAGGTCATAGCTTCAGTCCCCATTTGAGGAAACTACATGTTATCCACTTCTTAGCCACCAACTGGCTATTTCATCTCAGCATCCCGTATCTGTGCTCCTGTCTAGGGTCATTCCCTAAAACAAAGATGACTAGCATTCTGTCTCTCTCTATACTTTCCCTGCCTAAACAATCCTCTCAGATTCACGCTACTACTAAATCTCAAAGTCCAGGTCACAGTGCTTCCAAATGGAATGTTGCTAACCCAATATCCATCCCAGAATAAAGTCTGTGAGCACTTGAAAAAATAAGTTAGTTGACAGAAATGCAAAGACTACTAGGAGCCAGGACAGAATCAGGAATTTCTGGAGTCAGTATTTTGGCCACTGGGAAGTACCTTAGATATAAGTACATCTTAAATCTCAACAAGGGGCCGGGCGTGGTGGCTTATGCCTATAATCCCAGCACTTCGGGAGGCTGAGGCGGGCAGATCGCTTGAGGTCAGGAGTTGGAGACCAGCCTGGGCAATGTGGCAAAACCCTGTCTCTACTAAAAATACAAAAATTAGCTAGGTGTAGTGGCACATGTCTGTAATCCCAGCTATTCAGGTTGGTTGAGGCAGGAGAATTGCGTGAACTCGGGAGGTGGAGGCTGCAGTGAGCCGAGATCACACCACTGCACTCCAGTCTGGGCGACGGAGACTCTGTGTTCAAAAAAAATTTTTCAACAAAAAAATCTGATAAAAGATTCTCACAGTGGGGAGATATGAGCTGGGCCACAGCGGGGGGTCTTAGCCGTTTGAAATAACTACTGACCCAAGCACTGATCCAGGATGCAATCAACCCATACAGAAATCTGAATCACATCACTATATTTGGTTTCATCTTGGTTCACATTTTTATAAATATACAGATAGCATAAGTATATTTCAAAATAAAATAAAGCTGAGAGAAATATAAAATCATAATTTTAAAATTCAAAAAGACCTCCAAGCAAAGTTTAAAAACTTACAAAGCATGAGTGGAATGTTCCAGCTTTGACATTCTGGTCATAACTCAGGTAATAAAGCTAGAAATCCTAGTAACAAAAGATCAAGGGATGAGGCTATACTTTTCATTAATTCATTCAGTAAGTAATGAGTGCCTACATGGCTAAGCATTCTTCTAGAATATAGGGATATACCAGTAAACAACCTATGTTCCTGTCCTTATGGAATTTACAATCTAGTGGGAGGAAATACTGAATAATCAAATATAATGCCTAGTAGAAATAGTAATGTGTACTACAAAGAAAATACAAATAGGTAGAAAGACAGTGATGGGGTCATTTTAAATGGGTTAGTATACAATAATGACAGCAGATACTTAGGGCAGAGTGGGGGATAGGGTAATATTTTAGATGAGACAGCGAGGAAGGCCTCTCTGATACAGTAATATTGAACAGACAAGAGAATATTTAGAGCAGACACGAGGTAAGGGAGTAAGTCATTCAAATTATCTTGTGGAAGGGAATTCTGGTCAGAGGGAAAAGCAAGCACAAAGCTCGAAGACAGGAACATGCTTGGCTTGGCTTGTTCAAACAACAGCAAAGACAAGGTGGCTGGGGAGCAGTGGGCACTAAGATAACAAGATAAGGTCAGAAAACGTTACAAAAGTAGCCAGGGGCCATGGCACATAGAATAAAGAATTCTGAATTTATTTTGAGGAAGATGGAAAGCTATTAGATAATTTTGTGCAGAGGAGTGGCATGGTATGACAAGTTTTAGAGAGATTATTCTGGCTATTTTCAAGATAAAATGTAGAGGCCAACAGTAAAACCAAGTATGCCAGTACAGAGGCTTCTGCATTCATCTTTGAACCCCAATGCCTAACACAGCATTTGGCATATAAACCCTAAGGTAAATACCAACAAGAATAATATTCCTTATCCTATGTCTTTAATATTACTGGTAGTACACCAAACTCAGGTTTGAATCCCAGCTTAACCACTTTAGCTTTGTAACCTTGAAGCATACAACCTAATGTGAGCCTGACTTTCCTCATCAATAAAATGGAGCTACCTCAGAGCTACTGTGCTGATTAAATGTAGCAAAATATATAAAGCATTTAGCTAGGTGCCAAACACATAGTGAGGACTTAAAAAAAACCCTCATAAAAGCAAAGTCCACATATCAGGAATATCAAGAGCTTAGTTATGGACATGTTAAATTTGAGATATTAGCTCTATAAGTAGAGATGGTAATTAGGCAATTGGATATGGGTCTGGAGTTTGGAGGAGGGAACAGGGCTGGAGAGAAAACTTTTGGGATTCAGACCATACATGGTACTTAAAGCCAAAGATGAAGGAAATAAGCCTAGTTAAGTGTAAAAAGAGAAGACCCAGTGACAGAGTCGTTGGGTACTGAAACATGTACTCATTAGACAGCAAAGTAGAACTGAGAAGGAGTAATCAATGAGGTAGCCAGAAAACTGAAAGTCATCATTAGATTTAGTGATATGGTATACCGCCGGGGCAAAGGTCATATTAGAATGTCTTGAAAGAAGAATAGGCCAGGCGCCGTGGCTCGCGCCCGTAATGCCAGCACTTGGGAAGCCGAGGCGGGCCAGATCACGAGGTCAGGAGATTGAGACCATTCTAACACGGTGAAACCCCGTCTCTACTAAAAATACAAAAAAAATTAGCCGGGCATGGTGGCGGGTGCCTGTAGTCCCAGCTACTCGGGAGCCTGAGGCAGGAGAATGACATGAACCCAGGAGGCGGAGCTTGCAGTGAGCTGAGATTGTGCCACTGCACTCCAGCCTGGGTGACAGAGCAAGACTCCGTCTCAAAAAAAAGAAGAAAGAAAGAAGAAGAAAAATGTTCGATAGTAAATTAAGACAATTTGTTAGGAAGTTATGCTTTAAAAGCCAGAAGGAAATGGGGCAGTACCTAAAAGTAGAAACAGGATTTAAAGCAGCGTTATTTTTATTTTATTTTATTTTTTTGAAGACAGAGTCGCGCTCTGTTGTTCTGTTGCCCAGGCTGGAGTGCACTGGCGCCATCTCAGCTCACTGCAGTCTCTGCCTCCTGGGCTCAAGCAATTCTTGTGCCTCGGCCTCCCAAAGTGCTGCCTCGGCCTCCCAAAGTGCTGGGATTACAGGCATGAGCCACCACCTCTGGATCTACGAAGGACTCTTTTTTAAGGACAGAATAAATAATAGCATAAATGCCAATGGGGTGGTTATAACAGAGATGGGGAAATCGATGATGTAATAGAGAAAAGGAGAACTGCTGTAGCATTATCCTTAAGGGAGACAACATCAATTGAAATACAGAAGTGAAGGAGGCTGGCCTTAGCTAGGAGAACAGATATAATTTATCTCTAGTAACAGAAGAGAAGATTCATCTATAGCATTCACAGATGCTGGTAGATGAAAAGATGTTTCAGAGACAGCTTATGAAAATTCTCTTATTTATCTTCTCAGCGCTTCGTTTTTTTCAGAGAAATAGGGAGTTAAGTTCAGCAACAGAGAGTGAAACAGGGCAGAAAGTGTTATAGTATAGTTTTGAAGAGTAAGAAAAAACTATGCAACTATCTAAGAGTGGGAGAATGAATGGGATAAAGAAATACAGGCTGGGCACAGTGGCTCACACATAATCCCAGCACTTTGGGAGGCTGAGATGGGCAGATTGTTTGACCCTGGGGGTTCGAGACCAGCCTGGGCAACATGGCAAGACCCTGTCTCTCAAAAAAAAAAAAAAAATTAGCTGGGCATGGTGGCATATTTCTGTGGTCCTAGCTACTCCAGGGGCTGAGGTGGGAAGATCACCTGAGCCCAGGATTTTGAGGCTGCAGTCAGCAGTGTTTGTGCCACCACACTCTAGCCTGGAGTAAAATTAGCTGGCAGATTTTTCTCCGCGTAAGTTTGGCCCCACGAGTGCAGGTAAACACATAAAGAGTAGGTGAAGATTTAGGGATAATCAGGATACTGGTAGTCAAACAAGTACAATTAAGAGAGAGACCAGTGGCCAGGAGTAGTGGCTCACGCCTGTAATTCCAGGACTTTGGGAGGCTGAGGCAGGTGGATCATGAGGTCAGGAGTTCGAGACCAGCCTGGCCAAGATGGTGAAACCCCGTCTCTACAAAAATACGAAAAAATTAGCCAGGCGAGGTGGTGGGCGACTGTAATCCCAGCTATTCAGGAGGTTGAGGCAGGAGAATTGCTTGAACCCAGGAGCCGAGATCGCACCACTACACTCCAGCTTGGGCAACAGAGCAAGACTCTGTCAAAAAAAAAAAAAAAAGAGAGACCGACCAGCAGAGGACCTGAGAGTACACGTAAGGGAGTGATAACGATGATCTGACAATGACAAAGCAGAGCTAAGTAGGGAAGTGAATACATCGGGGGATAAGGGAGAATGAAAAGGGGACAAGATCAACAGATCTTGATTGATCCTGGTAGAGTCTGTATATTAAAGGGAGTAAGGTAGAAAGATAGATAATGGTATTTGGAGAGTAAGATACCACAAGAAAAAGTTTCAGAAATTACTACAGCATAAAACCAGATCCTTGGGACTCCTACATCTAATAAAAAATTTCAGTTCAGAGTAAGAATCCATGTCAGAATTGAATGGCAGATAAGAAGATTAAAGGTAGATGATGAAATAAAGTTTAAAAATCTCTATTTTTCTGTATGTCAAAAACCATTAGAAAAGTATAACTCCAAATTTAAGAAAAACAATAATTCAGGTTTTTTTTTTTTTAAAGGATGCAATCTGATAGATAAAATAGCTGTTTTATGTTTTTTGGGTTTTTTTTTTTTTTGAGACGGAGTCTCGCTCTTGTCACCCAGGTTGGAGTGCAGTGGCACGATCTCGATGCACTGCAACCTCCGCCTCCTGGGTTCAAGCGATTTTCCTGCCTCAGCCTCCCAAGTGGCTGGGATTACAGGTGCTCACCACCATGCCTGGCTAATTTTTGAACTTTTAGTAGTACAAGCTGCAGCAGGTGGATCAGCTGAAGTCAGGAGTTCAAGACCAGCTTGGCCAACATGGCGAAACCCTGTCTCTACTAAAAAGTACAAAAATTAGCCAGGCATGGTGGCGCGTGCCTGTAGTATGAGCTACTTGGGAGGCTGCGGCACAAGAATCACTTGAACCCAGGAGGCAGAGGTTGCAGTGAGCCGAAATTGCACCACTGCACTCCTGCCTGGGTGATAGAATGAGACCTTGTCTCAAAAAAAAAAAAAAAAGACTCAACCCTTATTTTCCATGGTATCCAGTTTGGCCACTTAATTGTCCAGGTTGTAGTCATGGACTCTAGAGTCCTATACTTTTCTGCTTACAAAATTAAATGTATAAAGCAACTTAAGCTAAAATTAAGTGCCATTTTCTTTAGTTTATACTTTGATGCCACAATTAAACAACTTCTGCATTCCCCAAACGTGGAGACATCATTACTTTAAAAAGAAAAAACAACTTTCACATTTAAAGATTTCACAGCAAATCATCATCCAAACAAGTAAACATCCCTCTGTATATTCTTATCTACTTTTCAAATCTACTCTAAAATATTACATTCTATCTGTTGAGCAGTTAAATATACGATTAAAATCGTACATTTTGGTAGCCTGAAAAAAACGAATCTTGGTTTTCATTCTAAAGGGAAAAAATAAACTATGCAATATATGTATATATATAAATCTATTAAATTAATACCAAGTTTGAATGATGACAATTATTTACTCACCTCCTTAATAGCATCTTCATTAGGCAGCATAGAACATAAACATGTGATATACGCTTGCTGAAAAGATGACACATTTGAAATTTCTTTAGATTCTGCACATAGTTTTGATAAAGCAGTAGCCTGGGGGATGCAGTTAGATTTCAACAAATGTTTTATTCGCATTTGCAGAAAGGAAGGTCCTTCTTGTGCAATCAATTTATTGACTAGAAAAAATGAAAAATAAAACAGTTTGACAACATACCACATAACATGTCAGATTTGTTAAGATGAACATTTCAGATCTTTTTATTTGATTTTTAGTTAATAAAAATTTAGTTTATATAAATGGGAAGTTTATTCTGGTCTCAATATTCATCTAACAGAGATGAGAGGAAAATTAAGAAATAGTGAAATGAACTATAAGCATAAATGCAAGAAATGAAGCAAGTAACCTATGTAATATTAACAACTATCAACTGAATGCTTATGAGACATCAAGTTTTAAGCTGCATATTTTTATATACCTTTCATTTATTCTTCACACCACCACCAAGGCAAGTATTATTATCCCCAGTCTAAGGTTAGGAAAATTAACATTCACAGAAGTTAGGTAACTTGCCAAGGATTCCAAAGCCAGTGGTGCTCTTTCCTCTAAACCAGGCATTTCTCAAAGTGTGTTCCACCGACCAAAAGACCTGAGAGATAGTCCTAGAAAAAAAAAGGATTCCTTGGTCAAATCTCTGAACAGTCCTGCAATAAAGAAAACTGTTCACTTTTATTTAAAAACCCAATGTTTCCCAAACTGATTTGACCAGAGAACCCTTTTATACATATTAGTAACCTGTAAAACATGTGTTCCTGGTTCAGTACACACTTTGGAAAATGCTACTCTGAAAGCTTCAGAAGTACTGAAGCTCAGTACTTCTGTACTTCCGTACTTCTGAGCCATACTGAATATTAGGCACTTGGCATTGACTGAACAGTGCTCTGGATGAGCCGTCAATTTTCGAATAGTAAATATCCAACAAGAATGTGACATCACTACATAATATTACTTAAAGAATAGAGGTGAGAATATTGCATGTCAAGCCAAGTGGTGAGTAAACAAACTGCTTTAGGTGGTTAATCTAACACAGTATCTCTCAGACTTGAAAGTGCCTTCTGGGTCACCTGGGGAGCTTATTAAAATGCAGATTCTGATTTATTAGGTCTGGGACCTGAAATTTTGCTTTTCTAACAAGCTCCCAGATGGGGTGTGTGTGTGTGTGTGTGTGTGTGTCTGTCTGTCTGTCTGTCTAGAGTAGCAATGGTTTATACTAAGGATAAATGACTGGCCCAATTTTAACTACATATCAGAATCAATCGTAAAATTATCCTTTAAAAAAAATAAAGAAAAAAATATAGATATAATCACAGATTTCAAAAGGACACAAAAAGCTATACAGTTAAAGTTTTTCTCCCTCCTACCCTGACCCCAGTGCTCTGGTTTCCCACCCTGAGAAACACCAAGTTTCCAATTTCTTGTTTATCCTTCCAGAAATATTCTGAGTATGGAAAACATTTTCTTTTGCCACTTAATATATAATATAGGTTACTCTATCATCTGTACAGTTAGAGCTACCTTGTTATTTTTAACAACTGAATAGCATTCAGTGGTATGGATGTACTATATTTAACCAATCCCCTACTGATACACTTGCAGGCTGTTTCCAATCTCTGTCAATCATCAATAATGCTGCGACTTACAACCCTATATATAGGTCATCTGAAACACGTGAATAAATCTACAGAACAAATTCCTAGATGCGGAATTGCTAAAGGCTCTGTTCACTTGTAATACTGACTCATACTGCCAAATTGGTCTCCAAAAATTGAACCAATTTATATTCCCATCAGCAATATGTAAGTGCCCATTTCCTAAGGCACTTCAAAAAGTTCTGGATTCCAGAGCTCCAACTCTGGAGATTATGATTTAGCAAGTGGAGTCTGGACCTTGGGATGTATGTTTTTTGGTTTTAAATCCCACAGATACTCTAATATGTAGCCAAGGTCAAAAAGCATGGAGGGAAAACAGGTCACAATCATTTGGACTTTCCATTTTCGTCCAACAGTTACTAAATTCCACAAGATGAACTCACAATCATACCCTTCACTCACATAGCTCCTTATTCCTTACTTCTATTTTCAGCAATGATATTCTCTCAATTATACAACAATAAAATTTTGGCATTATCCTTCCTTGATACTTCCTTTCCTCAAGGAAATCAACTTAGTTATTATGTCCTAGCAATTCTTTTCTAATCAACTCCAATCTAATTCATGCCTATTATTTCCTGTCATGTCTCCCCTATATCCTATTCTGCCTAACATCAGATTCTGCTCTATTTATCTGCCATATGAGGTTGTAAGCAATTCTGCAAATCCCACAGGAAGCAATGTACCTGATAACAGGCGTATTACCTATACAACCTATCACCTTACAAATTCCCACAGCATTTTACTTCTTTCCCCACATTTAGTTTTCTCTAAGAACAGTGATAAGGGATTATAGTGTACAAAGGTTAACATTTCAGGCTTTAGAATCACTGATCTGAGGTTGAAACCTGATTCTGACACATAGCTGTGAGACCCTTGGACAAATTAACTGACCTCTCTGAGACTCAAGTTTCTTCATCTGTAAAAAGGTTAGTTATATCCATCTCACATGGATGAACAAATTAAAGAAATACTAAAGATGCAGATAAGACTCACCACAAGGCCAGACATAGAGTAAATGTTCAATAGTACTTACTATTGTCTCTGATATCTCCTTTATTACACTGTCAGCAATTTGTGAACAAATATCATGTCTCGTTAGCCTTTGTATTCCCTACAGCTTAGTGCACAAGGCCTTGTATATTACAGATGTTTAATTAAACCATGCACTTAGCAACCGAAGGGTCATCACTCTCCAATCAAAAATGTTTTAACGTCATCTCATCTGGGCTCAAATTCTGCCTCCACAATTTTAACTACGTAGTCTTGGGTATGTGTAATCTCTCACCTGTTTCATGGATTAAATGAGATATGAAAGCACAAATACAGTGCCCAACACAGAGCAGGCACTCTGAAAACTATAGCTATTATTTTCCATGCAGTAAGCTATTTTATTCAATAATTATAGTTAAACTGCTGCTAAATCAATTTTAACATATAGCTCAATCTTGTATTTTACAAATCACTTGAAGATATCAATCTTTAAATTTCTTTATTGAAAGGAAATCTACCATATGCTTCAATATTTAAAACAATGTCTCCCAATCATAATCTTTTCTGTATCTCATTTCTTCAAACATTTCTATAAAAAAATTTGTTTTAGTTTTTATACCCTCCCTTCCATCCAAATTTAACAATTGAACTGGTTTGCCATATTCCTTTGCCTTCTCTTTTTCAGAACCATTTAAAAGAAAGGTGCAGACATCATGACAGTTCATCTTATACTATATACTTCATTATGTAAAAAGAGTAACACTTAAGATCCAGTTGAAAAACAGTTCTGCCAGGCACGGTGGTGCACACCTGTAATCACAGCACTTTGGGAGGCTGAGGCAGATGGATCATCTGCGGTCAGGAGTTCGAGACCAGCCTGACCAACATGGTGAAAACTCATCTCTGGGCCGGGCGCGGTGGCTCAAGCCTGTAATCCCAGCACTTTGGGAGGCCGAGGCGGGTGGATCATGAGGTCAGGAGATCGAGACCATCCTGGCTAACATGGTGAAACCCCGTCTCTACTAAAAAAAATACAAAAAACTAGCCGGGCGTGGTGGCGGGCGCCTGTAGTCCCAGCTACTCGGAGGCTGAGGCAGGAGAATGGCGTGAACCTGGGAGGCGGAGCTTGCAGTGAGCCGAGATCGCGCCACTGCACTCCAGCCTGGGTGACACAGCGCGAGACTCCGTCTCAAAAAAAAAAAAAAAAGAAAACTCATCTCTACTAAAGACAAAAAATTAGCCGGGTGTGGTGGCACATGCCTGTAATCCCAGCTACTTGGGAGGCTGAGGCAGGAGAATCACTTGAACCCAGGAGGTGGAGGTTGCAGTGAGCCGGGATCACGCCATTGTACTCTAGCCTGGGCAACAAGAGCGAAACTCGTCTTTAGAAAAAAAAAAAAGGCCGGGCACGGTGGCTCAAGCCTGTAATCCCAGCACTTTGGGAGGCCGAGACGGGCGGATCACAAGGTCAGGAGATCGAGACCATCCTGGCTAACACGGTGAAACCCCGTCTCTACTAAAAAATACAAAAAACTAGCCGGGCGAGGTGGCGGGCGCCTGTAGTCCCAGCTACTCGGGAGGCTGAGGCAGGAGAATGGCATAAACCTGGGAGGTGGAGCTTGCAGTGAGCTGAGATCCGGCCACTGCAGTCCAGCTTGGGCGACAGAGAGAGACTCCGTCTCAAAAAAAAAAAAAAAAGAGGCCGGGTGCGGTGGCTCACGCCTGCAATTCCAGCACTTTGGGAAGCTGAGGCCAGATCACCTGAGGTCAGGAGTTCAAGATCAGCCTGACCAACATGGAGAAACCCCGTCTCTACTAAAAATACAAAATTAGCTGGGCATGGTGGCACATGCCTGTAATCCCAGCTATTCAGGAGGCTAAGGCAGGAGAATTGCTTAAACCCCGAGGCGGAGGTTGCGGTGAGCTGAGATCGCGCCATTGCACTCCAGCCTAGGTAACAAAAATGAAACTCCATCTCAAAAAAAAAAAAGAAAAACAGCTCTTTTCCATGGCGTCTTTACTAATCATGTCACATGAATGTCAGGTAAAAGTATCAACAATTGGCACTTATTACAGAAGACAATCAGTGATATGAACATCACTGCTTTTTGGTATCAAATATGTTAAATATCTGGCCTGCAGGGGCAGCAGAGATATAAAGAAAGCTTTTTAATCTTTTGACCCAAAATTAGATTAAGGGTCAACTGTGAAAGGAGGCAGGCTACATGTTACCTCCCACTTATACTGTGGTCCTCAACATAATTCCTTAGATATGGAGGTTATCATGTACCTATTCAGCATCTTAAAGATAGTGGGTGCTTAATTAATATTTACTGAATAGACAAGATACCAAGAATGTTAGGTAAGCAATGCTTCTCCCCATTTACTGATGTTTTTTCTATGTTAAAAATGATTAATTACTGTTAACTCCAGAGGTGGGGTGACATAGTTGATTAGTATTATCAGGGGAAAATACACTAAGGATGTTTAACTCAACCCCACCCTTTTTCCCTCTTGGGCTTGGGCCTGCCTGCACAAAACATGCAATCTCCTCCGCCCCAGTCAAAGACTTATCTGGATAGGAATCTGCCCAATTCTGGGATGTTTCTGAAATTACCTGGCTCTAACAGCTTTTGTCAATAACAAAGGTGTTATTTTAGCCTCCATCTATCTACATTTATAAAGGGATGCCGTTTATTGAGGACCTCAACGGAAAACAATAAATACCAATCTTTTTCTACTTAACAACTCTTTTCCTTATTCTTTTTTTTTCTTGTCAGTGCAACTGGTAAGCACTAGAATGATAAGAGGAAACGGAGCAAGAAAAAATCTAAGTGCCTTTATGCCCATCTTCTCACTATACAGAGAGGTCCAAACACCATGTATATGGTAGGTGCTCAAGCTGGGTGAATGGATAAGCTAACTGCGATATTTTAAAGGATCAACAATCAAATGGCTACTTCTAAGACCTAAAGATATCTCAAAATGTGTAATAATTATTCTAAAATCTGTTTTTATAGCAAAAAATGTACTTAACAGAGTGTAATCCTTTGAACTTTCCACTAACTTGACGGAAATGAAGTTACAATTGTTGGCTATATCAAACAAAATATTTTGTGTACCTAAAATGCAAGTATCAATTCAAATCCATAATTTTTCTGGTCTTCAACTGACAATTTTGCAAATAAAAAATTTCATTCTGGCCGGGTATGGTGGTTCATGCCTGTAATCCCAGCACTTTGGGAGGCTAAGGCAGAAGAATCTCTTGAGCTTAGGAGTTCAAGACCAGCCTAGGCAACATAGTAAGACCCCCATATCCACAAAAAATAGAAAAAGTAACTGTGCACAGTGGCGTATGCCTTAGTCCCAGTTACTTGTGAGGCAGAGGCAGGAGGATCGCTCGAGCCTGAAAGGTAGAGACTGCAGTGAGCCATAATTGTACCACTCCAGCCTGGGTGGCAGAGTGAAACCTTGTCTCAAATTAAAACAAAACAAAAACAACAAAACTTCATTCTTTGCATCTCTAAAACAATGAATTCCAATTATTTCCTATATATAGAAGAAAAAAGAAATTTTTTTCACGGCCCTTGGTTGTTGCAGCCAATAAAAAAGACATAAGCAGGCCGGGCACGGTGGCTTGTGCCTATAATCCCAGCACTTTGGGAGGCCAAGGCAGGTGGATCACAATGTCAGGAGTTCGAGACCAACCTGACCAACATGGTGAAGCCCCATCTCTACTAAAAACACAAAACTTAGCCAGGCATGGTGGCGCGCGCCTATAATCCCAGCTACTCAGGAGGCTGAGGCAGGAGAATCGCTTGAACCCAGGAGGTGGAGGTTGCAGTGAGCCGAAATCCTGCCACTGCACTCCAGCCTGGGCGACAGAGCAAAACTCTGTCTCAAAAAAAAAAAAAAAAACAAGAAAAGTATAAGCAAAGCTCTACCACACAACAAAGATTACAGCAGATTATTCATTTCTATCTCAGGAACTTTGTATGAACATTGTTACTCAACGCAAAATTTAAAAATGAGTGCAAAAACGATCTAACAATGCAAGAATCCTTACTTAAGCAAAACATTAAATGCTAATGGTTAATTTTTACTGCTCAAAGCAGAAAGACTAGATATATACACAAGTGAAATTCCCAAAATTCTAACCCATAATCAATTCCAACTTTCTCAGAACTAAATCCTTATCCAATATAGTCTTAAGACTTACCTTCCTCTGTTTCCACTGGCTGTTGAGACAGAATTTTAAGAAGAACTGGGTTTTTCCACACCCCTTCCTTGGTAACATGAACCAATATTTGTAGGTTATTATTCCCAAATTCCAATAATGCATCATGTGACTCCTAGAACAAGAACAGCATACCCAGAAAATAAGTTAACAATATAAAAATTAGTTTTGCCTTTTCAACATATCTGATACACCTAGGAACTGAAAGAATCTATACTTTGGATTTCCTAAAAATAAGTAACCAAAAACAAAAAGACTATCCTTAAAGCCTTGTGAAATTCTGTTGCAGTTTTTTTTTTTTTTTTTTTTTTAAAGACAGAATCTTACTCTGTCACCCAGGCTGGAGTGCAGTGGTGTGATCTTGGCTCACTGCAACCTCCACCCCCTGGGTTCAAGTAATTATCCTACCTCAGCCTCCCGAGTAGCTGGAATTACAGGCGTCTGCCACCACGCCCAGCTAATTTTTGTATTTTTAGTAGAGACAGGGTTTCACCATCTTGGCCAGGCTGGTCTTGAACTCCTGACCTCGTGATCCACCCGCCTCGGCCTCCCAAAGTGCTGGGATTACAGGCGTGAGCCACCGCGTCCGGCCTCTGTTGCTGTTTTTAAAAAAAAAAAAAAAAAAAAAAAAACTAGGATGGGGCCAGGCACAGTGGCTCATGCCTGTGATCCTAGCACTTTGGGAGGCCGAGGTGGGTGGATCACCTGAGGTCAGGAGTTCAAGACCAGTGTGGCCAACATGACAAAACTCTGTCTCTACTAAAAATACAAAAAATTAGCCAGGCGTGGTGGCGCCAGCCTATAGTTCCAGCTATTCGGGAGGCTGAGGCAGGAGAATCACTTGAGCCTGCGAGGCGGAGGTTGCAGTGAGCCATGATTGTGCCACTGCACTCCAGGCTGGGTGACAGAACAAGACTCCGTCTCAAAAATAAACAAATAAATAACTAGGATGTTTTCACTAAGTAAAAGAGTGCCTTTAAAATGTTTTCCTGAATTCCTCCCTGGTAAAATTATCACAACAATTCAAGATAGGTCCTTGCATTACTGTTGGATATTTGGAGTTTTTGTTTTTTTGTTTGTTTGCTTCCTTTGGAGATAAATTTCGCTCTTTTTGCCCAAGATGGAGTGCAATAGCGTGATTTCGGCTCACTGCAACCTCTGCCTCCCAGGTTTAAGCGATTCTCCTACCTAAACCTCCCAAGTACCTGAGATTACAGGAACCTGCCACCACACCTGGCTAATTTTTGTATTTTCAGTAGAGACGAGGTTTCGCCACGTTGGCCTAGGCTGGTCTTGAACTCCTGACCTCAGGTGATCCACCTGCCTCAGACTCCCAAAGTGTTGGGAATAAAGGCATGAGCCACTGTGTCCGTTGATTTAATTATTTTAAAGCCACCAGTGCTGCTTTCTTTTAAACAATTCTGCAGTATTCACACAAGCTGCCTATTCCTCTAACAGGTATTACAGGACTATTAGTGACACAAATTGTTAAATAATTGCTTAAATTCGTCTAAAAACTTGCTATTTAAATGATAGGTGACTCTAAAATCTAAGTTATTAGCTCAGCAAACAAAATGTATTTACCAATAGTTTGTTCATTAAAGTTCAAGTGTAAGGGAAAAGGAGTCAGAAAATTAATTCAGTATAAATGATGACGTATATGTCTCACTGTCCTCTATTACTACTGAGGATTATTGATTATGATGAGCTTGTTCCCATGTTCTAAAATTCTTGTTTCCCTTATTTTAAACTGCTGAAATTCTCTAGCAACGTAAGCTTCCATTTATGTCAACATTTCTTTGGAAACTACAAGCCAAAAATGTTCACAGGCCTAAGAATATAGTTTAGTATTCACTCAAGTGAAAACTACAAGATATAAAGTCTCCCCCATCTGCATTTGCTGCCTTGTCCATTTATAATATAAAATAAGAAAAATTAAGGGTTTTTTATCTTTTGGATTTCAACAGGGATCATGTCTTAACATTTATTTGTACTCCTACTACATTTATTTACTGAACACATGTTAAAAAATATATCCTACACATCTGATAAACCTGAAAAAGCTTACACACTTTTAAGCTGAAAAGTGGAAAAAGAGGCAACTATTTTATTCAAGCAAGCTATCTAAGAAAAGAATAAAGAAATGTGAGAGATTTCTCTCTAAAAAGGATAGAGGATGAGTATCCCTAATCCAAAAATCTGAAATCCAAAATGTTCCCCAAATCCAAAACTTTCTAAGCATCAACACGATGCTCAAAAGAAATGCTCGGCCGGGCGCAGTGGCTCAAGCCTGTAATCCCAGCACTTTGGGAGGCCGAGACGGGCGGATCACGAGGTCAGGAGATCGAGACCATCCTGGCTAACACGGTGAAACCCCGTCTCTACTAAGAAATACAAAAAACTAGCCGGGCGAGGTGGCGGGCGCCTGTAGTCCCAGCTACTCGGGAGGCTGAGGCCGGAGAATGGCGTGAACCCGGGAGGCGGAGCTTGCAGTGAGCTGAGATCCGGCCACTGCACTCCAGCCTGGGCGACAGAGCGAGACTCCGTCTCAAAAAAAAAAAAAAAAAGAAATGCTCACTGGAGCATTTTGGATTTTCAGATTAGGGATGCTGAACTACTAAGTATAATGCAAATATTCCAAAATCCAAAATACTCCCAAGCATTTGAGATATGGGATACTGGAACAGTATTAATATAGTAGTAATAGTCCTAATTAGGATTTGCCCTTCTAGAATGCCATATGCCAGAACAAAACAACTGGCAGGCTTCAGAACACAGAGTGACAAAAATCAAAGTGCTACGCATGAAAGATGATTTTAGCAGCTGTACAGATATGTGAGATATTAGGACTGCATTACAGGGATTTAAATAGGCCAAGAACATGACAAAGAATCCTCTTCTCACTAAAGAGAACATTATATCATTTCATTTTGGGTTACGCATTCCAGAGGAAAGAAATGTTCAGATAATGAAGTGTGTCTGTTAATATGCATGTCTTTATTTGTGCCTACATGAAACAGGTCTAAGCTGCTACAACAGGTCTAAGCTGTGTCCTCGAGGAAGTGGTTAACAAAGTAAGCTCAGGGTTTGAAATCTGTGTGTAACTTGGGCCAAGCTAATTAACCTCTCTTCACCTGTCTCCCCATTTGTAAATGGAGATTCAAATAATCCTCACACTATAAGGTTTGTAATTTGATTAGAAGATATAAAACAAGTAACATGTAGTATAAAGCAGTGATTGGTACATAATTAGTGATCAATAAATGAATGAGAGAATGCATTTATTTTTAGAGATGAGTCCTATTATTTTAGAGATGAGCCCTGTCACCCAGGCTGGAGTGCAGTGATGTGATCGTATCTCACTGCAGCCTCCGACTTCTGGGCTCAAGAGGTTCTCTTGCCTCAGCCTCCTGAGTGGCTGGGACTACAGTCCATAGACCATGCCCGGTCTATTATTTATTATGCTTTTTTTTTTTTTTTTTTGAGATGGAGTCTCACTTTGTTGCTCAGGCTGGAGTGCACCGGCGCGATCTTGGCTCACTGCAACCTCTGCCTCCTGGGTTCAAGTGATTCTCCTGCCTCAGCCTCCCAAGTAGCTGGGATTACAGGCGCCCATCACCATGCCTGGCTAATATTTGTATTTTCTAGTAGAGACAGGGTTTCAGCATGTTGGCCAGACTGGTTGCAAACTCCTGACCTCAAGTGATCCGCCTGCCTTGGCCTCACAAAGTGTTGGGATTACAGCCGTGAGCCACCACACCCAGCCGGGTACAATTCTTAAGGTGTTAGGAAGAAAAAGGTGAACCTTAGATGTAATGAAATAGTGTTTTGTACATTGAAGGTTACCAATAAGTATGCTACGAAGGATCCAAATATTGTTCCTTAATAATCGTGTATGATTTTGATAGCTTTATGCTGTGTAAACTTTGTTTGAATAATGAAACTTTTCTGTTGATTTCTATGTCGAGGCAAACAAAACCAAATGAAAAAAAACCATTTTTAATACATCCCCTTCAAGTGACGGGCCTTTTTGTCATTTGATGAACTTAATACCAATATATAATAACTTTTGTTTTTGTTCTAAGGTTTTAATTTTAGTTTGCTAGGAGTAATTAATCAGGTGTCTTGGATACAGAAAATTTTTCTGAGTTAAAATCAACTCACCTGCAGAGACTGAAGGAATGGTAACCAGACTTCACAAGGCAGTTCACTTTCAGATACTGAAAGCAGTAATTCAAAACAACTCCTACAATAAAAATGAGTAAGTATATAAAGGTGGTTACAGTAATAATTAGAGTATGACAGCAATACTAAAAATCTATTTTACATTTGTTTAGACTATTTTAAATGTTTTTACTCTTCAAAATTTTCTTCAGAGTTGTTATACTGACTGTTCAATCTAAAAAGGAGGAAAAAAGAAAGACCACAAGGCTTTATATTTACATTGTTGCTTTAGTACATTTGGTAAGAATATAATAAGCTCTTTAGAAATCACATTCCAAGCAGTTTTATTTTGTTTATTTGGGTGTGAAGAGGCACCCGTATAGGACAATTCTAATTCCAGTAGACAAAAATGGGAGCTCATACTACTGTCAATTCAGCTGATAAAATGATAAATATATGTAACTGTTATCTATAGGTTTCTGTCACTTGCAGAGGAAACAGGAAGACTGGCAAAGTCGTTTCCTTACCTCTGAAAAAACCAAGCATAAGAGTTTCCTTTTTCTAACTATTATCCAGAAGACACAGAAAAGAAATAACAGGAAGATTTTTTTTGAGAAAAGAAATGCACAACTTGAATAATGATCAACTCAAAATACCAAGGAATCAACACCTCTCTAAAACCCTGCAGAATTATCCTTTACCCCTTAGAGATTACAAAAGGTAAAACAGAAACTAAGACTTGGTAGAAGGAAAAATAGGATCATAAAACCAGGAATGCTGGTCTTCCATACAGGGCCATTGGAGAATAGGAAGCAAAACAGGTGAAGCTAGAAAAAAAAAAAAAAAAAAAACCATCTAGACTAGAAGTCATCTCACTAAACAGTCTATAAATTGAACAAGGTGATGCCCAGCTAAAACTGAATAGCTGTTGTATCTTTTCAATTTGCAGATGAAAATTACAATAAAGATGTAATTTTGTCTACTACTATGCAGTTAAATATTAAAACAACAGCTAAATCATGTTTTTTTTTGTTTTTTTTTTTGAGACAGTCTCACTCCCTCACCCAGGCTGGAGTGCAGTGGCACCATCCTGGCTCACTGCAAGCTCCACCTCCCAGGTTCAAGCGATTCTCATGCCTCAGCCTCCTCCCAAAGTGCTGGGATTACAGGCGTGTGCCACCATGCCCACCCTAAATCATGATCTCTTTCTTAGGATGGTAATCTTATACTGTACCCTGATATTTTTTGCTAATAAAATTATTCTTAGTTCAAATATAATCAAATTGCAGAATTTCATGTTGTTTTTGCCAAGATGTTCTTCAAAGACTACCAGTTTCCAGGTATTCTGTCATTTAAATCAATCTATACCTAAGGGACAGAAATATATCATTCTCAGATTCCAAGCCTGAATAGGAAAAGAGACTCTAGAGGCAAGTTAAAGATGATGTTGCTTGGCTGGAGCTTCACTTGGACTGTATCTCCTGGCAACGTGAGTACAAAGGAAATTTCATTCAATGGTATGACTCTAATGGTGCTCTGAAGAATAAATGTGATGCCACTGTAAAGAGAAACCAGGCAAACAATACGACCAATGGTACTCAATTTTAAGAGTGATTTAAGTTCTTAAACTTACAGTACTAATCTGCCAAGCACTAAGAGGACATCTTCACATTCAGTAGTTAAGTATGGACGTGCACTGGCAAAGCTTTGGATGGCAAGTCGATATACCTCCAGAAGATACACAACATGTTCTGACGCATTCTTGTTGCTTGCATATTGCAATAAGGTCTACAAAATAAAATTAAAAATTATTTACAAACAAAAATAATGAAACAGATTGTCCTCAAACGCACCATTATAGCTCTCCCATTTTTTTCCTAATAGATGCATATACCTTTTATTTGCCTTTTAAGGCTCTGGTTTGTTTAGAAGATTCTATTTTCATCACTTAATGAATTATTTCTGCTAAGTTAAAGAAATGGCATAACTACTCTTTTGATGTCAGAATAATTCTAAGAGTAGAGCCATAAAATGTCTAGTTGTTCTCACTATAGTTCTGGAGTTGCCATCTCTAAAATTCAATGAGTTTTCAACCATGTGCCAAGCACTGGATACATAAGAATAAGACTATGATCCCTGCCTTCTACAACAAGAGATGAATTATTCCTGAGTATGACTCTCAGTTCTACAGTCCCATAAAATCCTTTTTTTTTTCTGTACATATGGAATTGATTAGGCTTCCAAGGGCTAATTTATGCTAACTAATTTGTAAAAGGTTAATGTTATATTGGTATTTTTATTTTTCACTAGCCCTGTATCCTCAACAAAATACATATTTATTTTTTATAAAGTTTATGAAAAATATTAACATACAGGCCAACGCCAGTTTATCTGGTTACAATGGGGGGAATAGTCCTCTTACCACACAGGGTACCCTATTCCTCATACTGTGGCATCTGAGAAGTTATCTGGCAAGTATGGAATCTAAACCAAAAGAAAATGAAACCAAAATAAAGCCTGATAAATTATGTGTGTCCTATCACTAAGAATTTGTCCAAATGATGGTGGAAAGCTGGCTTATGTTCTCCCTGGACAGTGTTGAAAAACCACTGCCAAATTCATGTTTGGGGACTCTCCTTCTGAGTTCCATGGAGTTGTTTTCTCTCTTGTTCATATATATCTTCCTTCTGACAACTGATTAGGTTTTGCCTATGCTTAATTGGTATATCTAGTTAAGACCTGAAGTATGTATTATAGCCTAACATGAGCAGGATACAACCTTCTCCCTGGAATACACATTCTGTCTGACAGGGCTAGGGAGTTCCTAATAGGCTTTTGGTTGGGGATACTTCAATAGGCAAGTCTTATTTTCAGAAGGCAGCTTTAACTTGAGTGAAATACATCTTATCTGAATTCATTACCCCAGAATAATGTCTTCAAAGATTCCTAACTTCCTGTCTTTGATTTTTCTGCCTGAAGAACTACAAATAGCTACAACAGCAGCGCAGGATTCTGCTGGATTTTCTGCAGCTTTAGTTTCCACACGAATGGCCCCTGTATGAGTTCTGGTAACTGACTGTTAGCATCATCTTGATTACTTTAAAATTAAAAAAAGAGAGAAACAACTTACAAGGAAATATACCTTAGACCATTATACCATATACAGTAGAAGTTCTCTTAATATATTGCATTATCTGATCTTTGCATACCTGAATCACTATAGTCAGTTGAGCTATTTTTAGTATACCCACCTACTCAATTAAGTGTCTTGCTACTTTGTCACAGTCACTTTAGATAAATGCGCTTCTGTAATTTCAGAAGAGCATCATGTCATCACTTAATCAAATCCCTAATTTTAATAAAATAAAAAAACTGAGTAGCATTATAAACTGACTCCTAAGCAATCCTGCTTCCCAGCTGAATTAGTAGAGAGAGAATGCAGAATGGGTGTCTGTTATATAATAAGATTTCACCTAATCTCCCTTAAGAAATTTATTAAAATCAGCCAGGCACTGTGGCTTACGCTTGCAATCCCAGCACTTTGGGAGGCCCAGGCGGGTGGATCACGAAGTCAAGAGATCGAGACCATCCTGGCCAACATGGGTGAAACCCCGTCTCTAAAAATACAAAAATTAGCTGGGCGTGGTGGTGTGCACTTGTAGTCCTAGCTACTTGGGAGGCTGAGGCAGGAGAATCACTTGAACCTGGGAGGCGGAGGTTGCAGTGAGGCAGTGAGCCAAGATCGCGCCACTGCACTCCAGTCTGGCGACAGAGTGAGACTCTGTCTCAAAAAAAATAAATAATAATAATCATTAAAATCTATGTTACAAAAAAATTCTGGTTTAGGTCAATAAGTTACTTACTGTCTGCATTGGCTAATCTAAGAATTAAGGAGTTTCAAAAATTTGTATTTAGTGCCAGATTTTATGTTCCTTAAAGTCAGACATTATGTCTTATCAATCTTTATAGCCCTACCACTCCTCTACCCACTACCACCCCCACAGGACATTCTCAAGTCTCACTAAATGTCTGCTGAATACATTCACCATTTTATTCATTTGACAAATATTTTTCAATAGATTATCACACATGAAGTGCTAGATGCGGTGGGGGCGGGCAGACATGTGGCCTATCCTCACAGAGCTTTCAGAATGAGTCAATACAACATGATGGCTAAAACCACACATGCAAATTAACCAACTGCTAACTAAAGTATGCAAAGAGAAGGACAGAGTGCATACAGATGCGGTTAGTCTTTCCACAATCCACCTGTCCACTTAGAATGCTCTTGCCACCAATCTAATAGCTTCTGACAGACATTCCACTAGGACTTATAGAAGTTACACAATTTCAAAGACTCAATACTCTGAGGAACTTCCAGTTTGCTCTATACTAATTTACACTTTTTATATTCCTAAATCTTTACCCCCTCATGTGTTGGTTCAAATTAAGTAGTAAGATCTCTTATACCCATTATAAGCATACTCTGGGTATGTGAAGAAGGGCTGGAATAATCAATCTTCATTATCACCCTTTTTTTTATTTTTTAATTTTTTTGAGATAGAGTCTCACTATATCACTGCTGGTGATCCTCCCACTTCACCCTCCCAAGTAGCTGGGACTACAGGCATGAACCACTGTGGCTGGCCAGGCTTTTTTTTTTTTTTTTTTAATGAAGTCTCACTCTGTTGCCCAGTCTCACTCTGTTGCCCAGGTTGGGGTGCAGTGGCGCAATCTCGGCTCACTGCAACTTTCACCTCCCAGATTCAAGCGGATCCTTCCACCTCAGGCTCCCAAGTAGCTGGGATTAGAACTGTGGGTCATCAACTCTGGTTAATTTTTCTGTTTTTAGTAGAGACGGGGTTCACCATGTTGGCCAGGCTGGTCTCGAACTCTTGACCTCAAGTGACCCGCCTGCCTTGGCCTCCCAAAATGCTGGGGTAACTACAGGCAAGAGCCACCTCACACCCAGCCTTTGTTTTTTTGGTTTTTTTTTTTTGCTTTTTTTTGAGTCGGTATCTTGCTCTGTCGGCCCAGGCTGGAGTGCAGTGGTGCGATCTCGGGCTCATTGCAAGCGCCACCTCCCTGGTTCACATCATTCTCCTGCCTCAGCCTCCCAAGTAGCTGGGACTACAGGCGCCCGCCACCACGCCTGGCTAATTTTTTTTTTTTTTTTTTTGTATTTTTAGTAGAGACGGGGTTTCACTGTGTTAGCCAGGATGGTCTCAATCTCCTGACCTCGTGATCCACCCGCCTTAGCCTCCCAAAGTGCTGGGATTACAGGCGTGAGCCACCGCGCCCAGCTTTTTTTTTTTTTTTTGAGACGGAGTCTCGCTCTGTCGCCCAGGCTGGAGTGCAGTGGCCGGATCTCAGCTCACTGCAAGCTCCGCCTCCCGGGTTTACGCCATTCTCCTGCCTCAGCCTCCTGAGTAGCTGGGACTACAGGCGCCCGCCACCTCGCCCGGCTAGTTTTTTGTCTTTTTTAGTAGAGACGGGGTTTCACCGTGTTAGCCAGGATGGTCTCGATCTCCTGACCTCGTGATCCACCTGTCTCGGCCTCCCAAAGTGCTGGGATTACGGGCTTGAGCCACCGCGCCTGGCCTTTCTTTTTTTTTTTTAATGCAAGATTGGGTTGAAAGGATTACAGCCATCCAAATAAAAGGATGGCTGTAATCCTTTCAACCCAATCTTGCATTTAAAAAACTGGACTAGGCGAGGTGGCTCTCGCCTGTAATCCCAGCATTTTGGGAGGCCGAGGCAGGTGGATCACTTGAGATCAGGAGTTGGGACCAGCCTGGTAAACATGGTGAAACCCCATCTCTACTAAAAATACAAAAATTAGCCAGGTGTGGTGGCACATGCCTGTAGTCCCAGCTACTTGGGAAGCTGAGGCTGGAGAATTGCTTGAATCCAGCCAGCATTCAGTGGTACAATCACAGCTCACCGTAACCTCAAACTCCTAGGCTCAAGTGATCCTCTCTCCCAACCACCTCAACCTCCTGATTAGCTAGGACTGGAGAAGAGCATCACCATGCCCAGCCAATTAAAAAAAAATTTTTTTGTAGGGACAGGATCTCTTTGTTGACCAGTCTGGTCTCAAATTCCTGGGCCTCAAGTGATCCTCCCACCTTGGCCTCTCAAAGTGCTGGGATTACAGGTGTGAGCCACTGTACCTAGCCATGGTCTCTTATTTTTCTTTAGGAACTGAAATCACAATTGGAGAAAAGGGGCAATAAATGACAAAGATGACCTCCTAAAGTTCATTCTACAGTGACCAAATTAATGGTCTCTCTCTTTTGTTTCAGTATATTCACTTATTCCACAAATACCTACTATTTTGTAGCAGTACTGTGCTGGAAAGTAAGGATGGAGACTCTATTCCTGCCCTTGAAAGGCTATGATATATACTAAGAGGTCAGATATATATGTAAAAAATTAGCTCACTTAGACACCATATTTGACTATTCTAAACTTTCTTATTGAGGTGCTCTCATTCACATCCCAAGCAGATTACCCTCAAATTACTCCCTCAAGTCCTTGCTATATACCTCAACTGCCTATTACGTATTTCCATCTAGATGTCCTATTCAAATCTCAAACTCAGCATGTCCAAAACCAAACATCTTCCCCAGCAAATATGCTCTTCCTCCTATGTTCCATCTGCCTCTTTCAGTAGCCAGAGCTAAAAAACTATCTTTGAAACCACCACACTAAAGTTTGTTGATTCTATCTCAGAAATACATTTGTCTCCTGTCCCTATGCTTTATCTCTGTAGCCATTCACCTAAACCAGGTCCCCAATATCCCTCATCTAGACTACTACATTGGCTCACTTCTCCAGGCTAAATAACCTCCAGTTCTGTAAATGTGTTATATCACAGTATGTCTGTACACTGAAAACATTAATGTCCAAGGGGAAAATGACTAGAAGAAATTAACTAAAATGCTTACATGGTTAGCACTGAGGTAGCAGGAATATGAGTAATTTTTGTCATCTTTATACTTTTCTAAACTTCTCAAATTTTCTTTAATAAGCATAACTACATTTTCAAAGCAAAAAAAAATCTCCCCTCACCCTCAATTCTATCTATATTTCTCACTACATGGTTTCAAGGAGCTTGGCAGCATTCTGACTATTCTCTGAAACTATCAAGAAAGGAGAATTTCTTTCAGGATGGTCACATTTAATGTAAAGAATACATTCCAATTTAAATCTCACATAGTTCAGGATTAACTTTCCTAATGAAACAAATACAGTTATATTTACTGAGCACATAGTATGGATTAGGCACTTCCTAAGAGCTTTACAGGCCACTAAACTTATTTAATACGCACAACTCCATGAGCTAGGTGATTTATTATCAGCCCATTTTAAAAATGAGGAGCCACTGTCAAGTTGTCTCTTGGGGATTTTTTTTTTTCCTTAATGAGGAAACAGATTGAATTATTTGGCCAAAGTCATCCAATAGGTAAGTGTTGGATTCAGGATTTGAACTAGAGCCATCTGGCTCCTCAGCCCACACTTAATCACCATGCTTTCTTTATGCCTTTTCACAATTCAACTATTTTAAGTGTGCTTTTAAATTCTGCCCCCTCACCCCCCAGCATCAGCTTTAATATTTTGCAGCAAGTTGTGTCATGGTCATCATTTGGCCTTCTTCCCGAGTTTACAACATCTAACTTCCATTTTAAAGTGACTGCTTCTGGGGAATGTTTTCAAGCAATGGCACTGACAGATATCCTGTACTTCAGAATGCTGGTGGGTCACAAAAAAACTGACAAAAGATAGCTAGTGTTCATTTTCAAAGCTGTATGTCCTATGGCAATAGGAAGTTACATGTTTTCTAATAGAGAGGGGTTTGAATTATTTCAAATTTTGCACATAAAGCAAGAAACCTTGATTTAAATTTCTCCACTTGTGAAACTCCCAGGAAATTATACATTTCAGTAAAATGTGACTGCACTACAAGAGATAGACTTCCAGGAGAGGGCAGCACTTGAGATGGATCTCTGAAGTATGAGCAACAGTGACGGGAACAGGAGGACTCCAAAGAGAGAACTTTAAAGAAGTCAGAAAAGATGAATAGACAACTAGATGACTAGAACAGATGGGAGTAAATGGTGAAGACTTAAATGTCAGTAATGAGGATGCACCTCTTGATGGAGGTTTCCCATCAAGAGACTAAGCTGAGAGTGAGATGAAATGAAATGGAGAGAGAACAGCTGGCTGCTTACAACCAGGAAGTTAAGTGGCTAGAGTAAATTAAACCCCCTAAGTCTTTAACATATGCTGCTACTATGCCCCCTGCCTCATTTTCTATATTGGTTATAGGTGGTTTTTTTTTTTTTTTTTTTTTTTGAGACAGAGTCTCACGCTGTCGCCCAGACTGGAGTGCAGTGGCGCGATCTCGGCTCACTGCAAGCTCCGCCTCCTGGGTTCACGCCATTCTCCTGCCTCAGCCTCCTGAGTAGCTGGGACTACAGGCGCCCGCCACCGCGCCCGGCTAATTTTTTTGTATTTTTAGTAGAGACGGGGTTTCACTGTGGTCTCGATCTCCTGACCTTGTGATCCGCCCGCCTCGGCCTCCCAAAGTGCTGGGATTACAGGCGTGAGCCACCGCGCCCGGCTTATAGGTGGTTTTTTTTAAAAGCCAGAGATATGACTTTTACTCTATCTATCTATACTTTTTTTCATCCATCCTGATTAAATTTCACCGGATTCAGTCCATCAATCTCAGCCTACTAAGATTATTTTTAGATACCGATTCTGCCACAGGATTTAACTATGCTTTCTAGTTTCATTTCATTTTTAATTTTTAAAAATGCCTTTTGCTGTTCTGTCATAAAAATAACATAGCACTGTTAAATACATATGCAAAAATAAAAATTTAATAACCCATAATACCACTATCCAGAAACAGACCACTATTAACAGGCAATACATTAAGCTTGAGGGGTTTTTTTTTATTATTTTTTTGGAGACGGAGTCTCCCTCTGTCACCAGGCTGGAGTGCAGGGGCATGATCTGTGCTCACTGCAACCTCCGCCTCCCAGGTTCAAGCGATTCTCCTGCCTCAGCCTCCTGAGTAGCTGGGATTACAGGTGCCCACCACCATGCCTGGCTAATTTTTTTGTATTTTTAGTAGAGAAGGGGTTTCACCATGTTGGCCAGGATGGTCTCGCTCTCTTGACCTCGTGATCACTGCAACCTCCGCCTCCCGGGTTCAAGCGATTCTCCTGCCTTAGCCTCCCAAAGTGCTGGGATTACAGGCATAAGCCACCATGCCGGCTGCTTGAGGGTTTTTTTAATGCCTAAACCAAATATTTTAATAGAATAATGCTATATGTCTTTCCATTTGTTGTAAAGTTTTCTTCAATGTCAGTGTTTTTATGGTTGCACAACTTTGTGTGAGTATATTTTATTACCCAATTATTTATGGACATAATGGCTTCTAACTTTGCAGTATTATATATAATATTAAGATGAACACCCCTAAACACTAAAATGAGCACCCCTATATCTAATTTCTCTCATGTATCCATGACAATGTTCTTATAATAATGTCCTATAAATGGAATTGCTGGGTGCATAATTTTTAAGGCTTTACATAGTGTCAAATTCTGCTCCGGAAAATTTGTTCCAATGTACATTCCTATTATTGGTGTTAAAAGGTGACAGACTGAGAAGCTGTAACAATTATTAGATATTATAATTGTAATATAACTTTTGAGGATCAGCTTACTAGAAGAAATACAATACTTTATTCAATTTACATTCTTTTCATCACTGTGGCAGTTCAAGAAAATTTTTCATATATTCCTTTAATAATCTAAACACCTAATTACTGCAGAGTAATCCATAAAAGACACATAGACCAATGCAATCTAATAGAAAGCCAAGAAATAAATCCAGGAATAAATCCTTGTATATGTGGTCAAATGAAAATGATTTTCACCTAGGGTGCCAAGACCATTCAATGGGAAAAAGACAGTGTGCTTCACTTCGCTTTTCTTTTCAGATGGAGTCTTGCACTGCTGGTCAGGCTGGAGTGCGCAGTGGTGCCATCTCGGCTCAACGCAACCTCCACTTCCCAGGTTTAAGCGATTCTCCTGTCTCATTCTCCCAAGTACCTGGGACTACAGGCACAAGCCACCACACCTGGCTAATTTTTGTATTTTTAGTAGAGAAGGGGTTTCGCCATATTGGTCAGGTTGGTCTCAAACGCCTGATCTCAAGTAATCCATCTGCCTTGGCCTCCCAAAGTGCTGGGATTACAGGCGTGAGCCACTGCACCCCGGTGAAGACAGCCTTTTCATTCAACAATGTTAGGAAAACCAAATATTCATATGCAATAGACTGAAGCTGGACCTTACCTTACACCATTTACATAAACCAACTTGAAATGGATCAAAGATCTAAACATATGAACTAAAATGATAAAACTTTAGCAGAAAACATAGATAAATAGCTTCATTACATTGGATTTGGCAATTATTTCTTGACTATGACACCAAAAGCACAAGCAACACAAGTAAAAATAGATAAACTGGACTTCATCAAAATTAAAACTTCTGTGCATCAAAGGACACTCTCAAGAGAGTAAAAAGGCAACCCGTAAAATGGAAGAAAATACAGCAAATCATATATCTGTCGATGGATTAATATCTAAACACATAAAGACCTCCTGAAACTCAACAACAAAAAACAAGCCAATTAAAAATTGGGCAGAAGACTTGAAAAGACATTTCGCCAAGGAAGATGTACAAATGGTCAATAAGCACATGAAAAGATGTGAAACACCACTAATTAGGGAAATCCAAATCAAAACCATGAGATACGACTTCACACCCATTAGGATCACTATTATCTAAAATAAAAGAGGTCAGGCCGAGTGGCTCACACCTGTAATCCCAGCACTTTGGGAAGCCAAAGCAGGTTGATCACTTGCGGTCAGGAGCTCGAGACCAGTCTGGCCAACATGGTGAAACCCTGTCTCTACTGAAAAAAAAAAAAAAAAAAAATTAGCCAGAAATGGTGGTGGGCGTCTGTAATCCCAGCCACTCAGGAGGCTGAGGCAGAGGAATCGCTTGATTCCGGGAGGCAGAGATTGCAATAAGTGAAGATCGTGCAACTGCACTCCAGCCTGGGTGACAGAGCAAGACCCGGTCTCAAAAAAAGAAAAGTAAAGAACAGAACAAGTGTTAGCAAGGGTATGGAGAAACAGGAAACTCTGTGCATTGCTGATAGAAAAGTAAAATGGTGCAGTGGTTTGGAAAATGGTATGGTGGTTCCCCCAAAAATTAAACAGAAATACTGTATGATCCAACAATTTCATTTCAGTGTACATATCCCAAAGAAGTGACAGCAGGATCTTGAAGAGGTATTTGTACACATGTGTTCATAGCAGCATTATTTACAATAGCCAAAAGGAGGAAGAAACCCAAATGTTCATGAACAGATTAACAAAAGTGATATATCCATAAAATGAAGTATCATTCAGTCTTAAAGGGGAAGAAAATTCTGACACATGATACAACATGATGTATCTTGAGGACACTATATTAAGTGAAATTTGGCAGTCACAACAAGACAAATACTGTACAATTTCACTTATATGAGGTACCTAGGAATAGTCAAATTCATAGAGACAGATGGTAGAATGATGGTTGCCAGAAGGTGAAGAAAAAAGGGAATGGGGAGTTAGTATTTAATGGGTACATAGTTTCACTTTGGGAAGATGACAAAGTTCTGGAGATGGATGGAGGTAATGGTTGCACAACAATGTGAATGTACTTAATGCCACTAAGTTGTACACTCAAAAATGGTTAAGATGGCAAATTCTATGTTATGTATACTTTCCCACAATAAAAGTACCAAAAAAAAAGAGTTAACTTTAAGTCTAGAGATTTTAGATTAGAAATTTTCAAGAAACTGAAGTGGATGAGCATGCAAAAGGAAGACGATGGGGGCCGGGGATGGGGAGGATAAATTCAAACTATCCTCCATTTCTGCATTAGCGAGCCATTATTACTAAAAGGACTGATTTACAATACTTCTTAAGTCTGGAGATTGTAAAGTTCAAACTTTATCATGCTGGGTAAAAGTATTACAATTCTGAGGTAGTTGTGTAACAACAGAGGGAAATAACAGGCATTCTGGCTACAGTTTCAAATCTCTGCCCCATCAATTACCAGATAACCTCTCTGAGTCTCATTTTCTGAAATCAGTCAACTGAAATTGACTACCCGTTTTGTACCGGCATCCTACAAAATAGCTCTTTAAAATATGGTGGTAAAGGCTGGGTAGGGTGGCTCACGCCTGTAATACCAGCACTTTGGGAGGCCCAGGCTGGTGGATCACCTGAAGTTAGAAGTTCGAGACCAGCCTGGCCAACACTGCGAAACCGTGTCTCTCTTAAAAATACAAAAATTAGCTGGGTGTGGCGGCACAGGCCTGTAGTCCCAACTACTCAGGAAGTTGAGGCAGTATAATCACTTGAACCCAGGATGTGGAGGCTGCAGTGAGCTGAGATTACACCAGTGCTCTCCAGCCTGGACGACAGAGCGAGACTCCATCTCAAAAAAAAAAAAAAAAAAAAGGTGGTAAGGCTGCTACCAGTGGCTCATGCCTGGAATCCCAGCACTTTGGGAGGCCAAGGTGGGAGGACTGCTTGAGCTCAGGAGTTTGAGACCGGCCTGGGCTAAATATATCAAACCCTCATCTCTGCAGGGGGACAGGGAGACACACAAAACAAAAAAGACCATAGCAAGATCCCACCTCTCAAAAACAAAACAAAACAAACAAACAAAAAAACGCCAAAGACAGCTTTGGGTTCAAACTATTTTTTCAAAACAGTGGTAAAATACATATAAAATTTACTATCTGAACAATTTTTAGGTATATATTTCTGTGGTATTAAGTATTCACATTGTACATTGCTGTGCTGCCACTCTAACATCTACCCACCCAACTCCTGTCATCTTACAAAGCTGAAACTCTGAACTTACTAAAAAGCAACCCCCCCTCCCCTCCCTCTAGCCCTTGGAAACCACTATTATATTTCCTGTCTCTATGTGCTATATAGCTTTCATGGTATATTATATTTAGTTTGAAAATGCAACATAAGAGTGTGGTATTGGCATCAGAGTAGACAAACAGATCAATGAAATAGAAGACAATTCAGAATGAGACTCACACATGCATAGCTGACTAATTTTCAGTAAGGTGCAAAGGCAATTCAGTGAAGAAAGGATAGGTTTTCAATAAATGGTACTGTAACTTTTTAAAAAAATCACTCATATATATAGCTATAAATATACCTATATAACACTCATATATATCTATAGATATATATATGAGTGTTTTTATTTTTTGTGTGTGTGAGCCAAAGATTTATCTGTTCATTTACTGCATTTGAAGTACTCTTCGATGACATCCTTGGCCTGAGACTCCCTGAAAAATATAGAATGCTTCAAAAATCTGCAAGTCATCCTTGCACAGGGGCCAAGCTAATCTTCTCTGTATCATTTCAATTTTAGCGTATGTGCTGCCGAAGCAAGCATGAGTGATTTTTCCATCCATCCCTCACACCATATATAAAAATTAACTCCAAATCAATCATAGACTTAAATGTAAAACCTAAAACTATACAATCTCCAGAAGAAAACAGCAGAACTTCTCTGTGGTCTTGGATTAGACAGATTTCTTAGATATAACAGGAAAAACACAATTTATCAATATTAAGAATTTATGTTCTTAGAAATACACTGTTGACCGGCGCGCTGGCTCATGCCTGTAATCCCAACACTTTGGGATCATGAGACTATCCTGGCTAATGCCATGAAACACTGTCTCTACTAAAAATACAAAAAAAACCCCACAAAAAATTAGCGAGGCATGGTAGTGGGCGCCTGTAGTCCCACCTACTCAGGAGGCTGAGGCAGGAGAATGGTGTGACCCCAGGAGGCGGAGCTTGCAGTGAGCTGAGATCATGCCACTGCACTCCAGCCTGGGTGACAGAGTAACACTCTGTCTCAAAAAAAAAAAAAGAAAAGAAATACACTGTTAAGGCCGGTTGTGGTGGCTCACACAAGGGCAGATCACTTGAGGTCAGAAGTTCAAGACCAGCCTGGCCAACATGGCGAAACACTGTCTCATCTAAAAATACAAAAATTAGCCAGGTGTGGTTGCGGGCACCTGTTCCCAGGCTACTCAGGAGTCTGAGGCAGGACAATCACTTGAACCCGGGAGGCGGAGGCTACAGTGAGTTAAGGTCACGCCATTGCACTCCAGCCTGGGAGACAAAGTGAGACTCAGTTTCAAAAAAAAAATTAATTAATTAAAAATAAATAAATAAGAAATACACTGTTAATAATAAAAAGAGAGAAGGCACAACCTAGGGAGAAAATATTTGCAAAAGCATATATCAGAAACACAAACACAACACCTCTCAAAATTCAACAATAAGAAAACAATTATTTTTCAACGGCAAAGATTTGGACACTTCATCAAAGAAGATATAAGGAGGCCGGGCGCGGTGGCTCAAGCCTGTAATCCCAGCACTTTGGGAGGCCGAGATGGGCGGATCACGAGGTCAGGAGATCGAGACCATCCTGGCTAACACGGTGAAACCCCGTCTCTACTAAAAATACAAAAAAAAAAACTAGCCGGGCGAGGTGGCGGGCGCCTGCAGTCCCAGCTACTCGGGAGGCTGAGGCAGGAGAATGGCGTGAACCCGGGAGGCGGAGCTTGCAGTGAGCTGAGATCCGGCCACTGTACTCCAGCCTGGGCGGCAGAGCAAGACTCCGTCTCAAAAAAAAAAAAAAAAAAAAAAAAAAAAAAGAAGATATAAGGATGGCAAACATATGAAAAGACATGCGACATAAGTCATTAGAGCCAGGTGCAGTGGCTCACGCCTGTAACCCCAGCATTTTGGAAGGCCAAGGCAGGAGGATCGTTTGAGACCAAAAGTTCAAGACTAACCTGGGCAACATGGCAAAATCCCACCATTACAAAAAGTACAAAAAAATTAGCCAGGTGTGGTGACACAAGCCTGTGGTCCCAGCGATTTGGGAGGCTGTAGTAGGAGAATCACCTGAGCCTTGCAGGCAGAGGCTGCAGTGAGCCGAGATCACACCACTGCAGCCTGGGTGACAGAGTGAGACCCTGTCTCAAAATTTTAAAAAGCCATTAGGGAAATGCAAATTAGAATCACAATGAACTAACAGTAATTTTAGAGTGGCTAAAATGAAAATCACTGGCCACACCAAGTGTTAGTGAGGAGGTAGAAAATTAGAACGCTCACACACCGTTGATGTGAATGTAAAATAATACAACTACTCTGGAAAACCTGTCATGTGACCCAGTCATTCCACCTAGGTATTTACCCAAAAGAAAAGAAAAAGCATCTGTCCACACAAAGACTTCCACACAAAATGTTCGTAACAGCTTTATCTGTAGTAGTCAAAAACTGGAAACAATTCAAATGTCTATCAGTAAATAAACAGATCATGATATATCCATACAATGAATACTCATCAATAAAATAACTGCTGATATATAAAAGATGAATGAATTTCAAAAATTATACAGATAGAAGCCAAAAAAGAGACCACATGATTATAGTATTTATATAAAATTCTTAAAAATGCAATCTAATTTATAGAGACAGCAAATCAGTAGTTAAGTGGGGATGGGAGGGTATGTATACAGGAGGAGGGTAAGAAAGGGAATACAAAGCGGTAGGAAGAAACGTCTAGGGATGATGGATACAATCATAATCTTGATGGTTTCATGGATATTAAGATACGACAAAGCTCACCAAATTGTACTTTTTTTTTTCTTTTGAGACGGAGTCTTGTTCTGTCACCCAGGCTGGAGTGCAGTGGCACAATTCTGCTCACTGCAACCTCCACTTCCCGGGTTCAAGAGATTCTCCTGCCTCAGCCTCCCAAATAGAATGAGAATTATTATTATTTTGAGTCGGAGTCTCATTCTGTCGCCCAGGCTGGAATGCAATGGCTCGATCTCAGCTCACTGAAACCTCCACCTCCTGGGTTCAAGCAATTCTCCTGCCTCAGCCTCCCAAATAGCTAGGACACCACAATGCCCAACTAACTTTTAAAAAGTTTTTGTAGAGACAGGGTCTCACTACATTGCCCAGTCTTGGTCTTGAACTCCTGGCTTCAAGAGATCCTCCCGCCTTGGCCTCCCAAAGCACTGGGATTACAGGTGTGAGCCACTGTGCTTGGCCCCTTGATTTAACATTTTCATTGACAATGTCCTTTAAAGACTGAAATCAAGATTGCACTATGAAGAAAAAACCAAATAAAGAAAGCGAGCATAACTAACGCAATACTTTCAGTTCTAATCAGTAGTTTCCACTGGGATGGGCATTTATTCTAGAGGGGCAAATGATAATCCATCAGGGAGAAGGAATATAATATTAATACTTATATTCAAATGAGTTTTAAAAAATCTCATCCCTTTTATGTATGTCTGTGTCTGTTTTATACAATATATAGGTATGGTACAAATAAAACATACTTTTAAAAGATATTAATTTATTTTGATAAGAATATACAAGACAAATATTTGGAGATGATTTAGAAAATAAATCTTATATAGCAAACATTTTTCAATAGAGTTATATAATTTTGGAGTAGAATCAAACCTTAAAGAGTATCTCATTTAGGGAGCAATATGAGACTCTCCAAATAACAAGCTGACTTGCTCCAAGGTCATACATCCATTTGGTGGCACTCTATTTGAAAACATATAAAGGTCACTTTTTTTGTTTTTCTTTTTGAGACAGAGTCTCACTCTTGTCACCTAGGCTGGAGTGCATTGGTACAATCTTGGCTCACTGCAACCTCCGCCACCCGCGTTCAAGCGATTCTCCTGCCTCAGCCTCCAGAGTAGCTGGGATTACAAGTGCCTGCCACTGTGCCTGGCTAATTTTTGTAGTTTTAGGAAAGACAGGGTTTCACCATCTTGGCCAGGCTGGTCTTAAACTCCTGACCTCCTGATTCACCCACTCAGCCTCCCAAAGTGCTGGGATTACAGGCGTGAGCCATCATGCCCGGCCAGGTCACAGTATTTTTTATAGTTAGCTAATGGAAAGCACTGCAGTCTTTCCAGTTATTCAGCTATGACTTAGTCTTCCAGAGTTTAGAAGCATTGATTATAAGAGATCAATAAATGACTACACTGACAAACCTCTCACAAAGCCACCATCAATCACAAAAGTGTATCACACATTCCAATGGCTTCAGGTTAGGCTACAGCTCTAATTATAATTCTTTGGACATGTTCTGCTTCATGAGAACTTCAAAGAGATCTAAAATCTCAAGATTACACGATCAGCCTGGCACAGTAGCTCATGCCTGTAATCCCAGCACTTCGGAAGGCCAAGGTGGGTGGATCACTTGAGGCCACAAGTTTGAGACCAGCCTGGCCAACATGGCGAAACCCCATCTCTACTAAAAATACAAAAAATTAGCTGGGCATGGTGGCGCACGCCTGTAATCCCAGCTACTCGAGAGGTTGAGGCAGGAGAATCCCTTGAACTCAGGAGGTAGATGATGCGGTAAGCCGAGATCACACCATTGCACTCCAGCTTAATCAATAACAGCAAAACTCTGCCTCAAAAAACAACAACAACAAACTGAATATTATTAAAAATGCAAATTAGTGTAACAATCTGATAATTTTTTCCTATTAGATTGTCAAATATTAATAAGTTTAACAATACAAGCATTAGCAAGGATTTAGTAAAACGAGGACTCCCAAACACTACTGGCAGAAATACATATTCAACTTTTTGTAGGCAAGTATCCATCAAAACTTAAACATTCTCTTAATCCAGTAATTTCTTTTTTTGAGTCAGTGTCTCGCTCTGTTGCCCAGGATAGAGTACAGGCAAGTATCCATCAAAACTTAAACATCCTGTTTAATCCAGTCATTTTTGGTTTTGAGTCGGCATCTCGCTCTGTTGCCCAGGATAGAGTGCAGTGACGCAATCTCGGCTCACTGTAATCTCTGCCTCCCACGTTCAACCAATTCTCTTGCCTCAGCCTCCAGAGTAGCTGGGACTACCGGCTAATTTTTGTATTTTTAGTAGACACAGAGTTTCCCCATGTTGGCCAGGCTGGTCTCGAACTCCAGAGCTCAGGTGATCCACCCGCCTTGGCCTCCCAAAGTGTTGGGACTACAGGTGTGAGCCGCCGCACCCAGCCTAATCCAGTAATTTCAATTCCAGATTTATGTTATAGATAGAAATAACCAGCACTTAATTTTATTTTATTTATTTATTTATTTTTTTTTTGAGACAGTGTCTCACTCTGTTGCCCAGGATAGAGTACAGGCAAGTATCCATCAAAACTTAAACATCCTGTTTAATCCAGTCATTTTTGTTTTTGAGTCGGCATCTCGCTCTGTCGCCCAGGATAGAGCGATCGCCCAGGATAGAGCGATCGCCCAGGATAGAGCGATCGCCCAGGATAGAGCGATCTCTGTCGCCCAGGATAGAGTGTTGCGATCTCGGCTCACTGCAACCTCCGTCTCCTGGGTTCACACCATTCTCCTGCCTCAGCCTCCTGAGTAGCTGGGACTCCAGGCACCCGCCACCACGCCCGGCTAAGTTTTTTTTTTTATTTTTAGTAGAGACGGGGTTTCAATGTGTTAGCCAGGATGGTCTCGATCTCCTGACCTTGCAGCACTTAATATTTAACTAAGTTCATGGGACACTTTATAATAACAAAATAACACAGATGTTTAAATTATGGTGTATGCTTAAAATGTACTGATAAAGAAAAGGGTCATCATATCAAATTAAAAAATAAATTGCAAAAGAGTAAGTATTTGTGTTTTTAAGGACACACGAGACTGTTAACAGTCATTTCCTCTGGGAAGCGACTGGAAAGATTGTGGGCAGAAGGAAAGAGGCTTTTACTTTTCCTTAAACCCTCCGTACTGTATTTTTTGCCTCAAAAAGTGCTTTTATAGTTTAAAAAAATTTTTTTCTTAGTTAAGAGTGTTGAAGGTGTTGCTACCTGTAGAATTTAAAATCAATGCAGTTTCTGATGGAATACTATGCATTTATTTCTTAATTACAGTAAGTCTACACATATTCTACATGAAAAGATGTCTACAATAATGAAATAAGCAGGTTTTAGTATATAAGCTTGAAACCATTTTTTCTAAATATAGTACATATATATGTACACATCATATAGAAAAATTCTATAGATATACATTCCTAAATTGTTAACAATGGTCTACCTAGGAAAAGGTAGTACTGGAGTACATAAAAGTGTGTGTGGCCGGGCGCGGTGGCTCAAGCCTGTAATCCCAGCACTTTGGGAGGCCGAGGCGGGCGGATCACGAGGTCAGGAGATCGAGACCATCCTGGCTAACATGGTGAAACCCCGTCTCTACTAAAAATACAAAAAACTAGCCGGGCGTGGTGGCGGGCGCCTGTAGTCCCAGCTACTCGGAGGCTGAGGCAGGAGAATGGCCTGAACCTGGGAGGCGGAGCTTGCAGTGAGCCGAGATCGCGCCACTGCACTCCAGCCTGGGTGACACAGCGCGAGACTCCGTCTCAAAAAAAAAAAAAAAAAAAAAAGTGTGTGTGACAGGAGCTTTTACTTCTTATTCTCCCCTTTGATACTGTTCTAATTTTTAACAATTAGAATGTATGCATGAGTTGTTTGCACAATTAGAAATTGTAATATTTATATAAACACATATTCTATACGTATTTTTCCAAAAATCTGATAAATACACCAAGCTATTGAGTGACTTTATATGGTACTTTCACTATCTAATTCATCTATTTGTAAATCTTGTTTTAAGTTTCTGGAATGAGCACCCACTAGTTTTGAGTCGCAAAAACTAAAATATTTATGTTTGCTTTATTACTTTAGGATACCTTATATATATTTTAAACATATATCTGAAAAAAGCAAAGATGATGAAATGGAATCACAAAAATATGGCTATTTTGTAAAATTATATATCATAAAAATGCAATTCCCAAGCAAGGATATACATTTTATCATATGCGATAATAATTCTTATAACAAATGTCCACATTATTAAGAAATTGTGCTGGCTAATATGACATATTCAGGTTATTTCCTTGGGAGTAAGAATACCAAGAAATCAGGCTGGGAGTGGTGGCTCACATCTCTAATCCCAGTGGCTTGGGAGGCTGAGGTGGGAGGATCACTTAAGGCCTCAAGTTCAAGACCAGCCTGGGCAATACAGTAAGCCCCTGTCTCTACGAAAATTATTTTTAAAGTAGCTGGGCACTATGTCATGCACCTGCATCCTAGATATTTGAGAAGCTGGGGTGGGAGGATCACTTGAGCCTAAGAGTTTGAGGTTACAGTAAGTTAAGATTGTACCACTGCATTCCAGCCTGAGCAAGGGAGTAAGATCCTGTCTCTAAATTGAAACAAACAAACAAAAAAACAACTATCAAATCAAATGTCAGCACCATAAGCTGCTAGATCCAAGTAATAATAATAATATTGACAAGAATAGCATTCAAAAAGACAGTAATCAGAGTTAGCACAAAAGTGGGGAGAAATAAACAAATACATTAGTAATCCCAGCCTAACTATGTTGCAGCAATATAGGTAAACCTATAAGAATAAATCTTGACTCAAGATAGTCTGAAATATAACTCATTCTCAACTTTCTCCAAATTATAACACACTAAAATATTTTTCATATGTAACAATACACATAATTTAATCCCTGCAAAACCTTCGGAGGAGAAATTTTTTCATAAAAAGCTCAGTCAGAGTCAGCCGGTTTTACAAATAAATTTTAGCAAGTAGGCTAATGCACAAATACAGAATCCGCAAATAGTGAGAACCAACTGTATATTCAAAGAACTGAAGGAAACATGCCTAAAGAATTAAAGAAGGCCGGGCGAGTTGGCGCACACCTGTAATCCCAGCAATTTGGGAGGCTGAGGAGGGAGGATCACAAGCTCAGCAGTTTGAAACCAGCTTGGGCAACATGGCGAAACCCTGTCTCTACAAAATACAAAAATTAACAGGGCGTGGTGGTGCGCCTGTGGTCCCAGCTACTACAGAGGCTAGGTTGGGATGACTGCCTAAGCCTGGGAGGTTGAGGCTAACAAGGCTACAGTGAGCTGTGATTGCAGCACTGCACTCCAACCTGAGCAACACAGCAAGACCCTGTCTCAAAAAAAAACAAAGAACAAAAAAAAGCTCAGAATCACATTTTAGGCTAAAACTAAATAATTAAAAGTCAGTGGCAGGCAGAAAGACAAGGCAATCATCTCTTCACCTCTGCACTCTGCTTTATTATAGTAAAAAAAACATGTGACTCTTGAGCTGACAAAGGCTTCAGAATATGGCAAAATGTTCTAGACCTGGTAAGTTTGGCAAATGCTGCACAATACCTAATGTCTCTCTTGGAAATTCACAATGTATTTTAACATTTAAAACGCTTATCCCATGGCCGGGCATGGTGGCTCACGCCTGTAATCCCAGCACTTTGGAAGGGTGAGGCAGGTGGATCACCTGAGGTCAGGAGTTCAAGACCAGCCTGGCCAACATGATGAAACCCTATCTCTACTAAAAATACAAACAGCCAGGTGTGGTGGTGAGCATCTGTAATCCCAGCTACATGGGAGGCTGAGGCAGAAGAATTGCTTGAACCTGGGAGGCAGAGGCTGCAGTGAGCCGAGATCACGTTACTGCACTCCAGCCTGGGCAACAAGAGCAAAATTTCAACTCAAAAAAAAAAAAAAAAAAAAAAGCTTATCCCAACTTACATGAACATAGAACCCTTATTTCAAGAAGCACTTATTAATAAATATATCACATGGAGTGAAACACAGTTTAGGAAATTCTGATGCAAGAAAAAAGAACATAGGCTCTAGAGTCTAAAGAACTCACCACCACTTACCAGCTGTGTGATCCTGGGAAAGTTACTTAACTTCTCTGGACCTGTTTTCTATCTGTAAAATGAAAATCACACTACCGCCGGGCGCGGTGGCTCAAGCCTGTAATCCCAGCACTTTGGGAGGCCGAGGCGGGCGGATCACGAGGTCAGGAGATCGAGACCATCCTGGCTAACATGGTGAAACCCCGTCTCTACTAAAAATACAAAAAACTAGCCGGGCGTGGTGGCGGGCGCCTGTAGTCCCAGCTACTCGGAGGCTGAGGCAGGAGAATGGCCTGAACCTGGGAGGCGGAGCTTGCAGTGAGCCGAGATCGCACCACTGCACTCCAGCCTGGGTGACACAGCGCGAGACTCCGTCTCAAAAAAAAAAAAAAAAAAAAAAAGAAAATCACACTACCTACCTGAGGGCTTGGCAGACAAAAAGATCCTCAATAAATTATTTAGGCCCTCAAATTTTTCATGTACTGGATTGTATGTTGGCCTTGTGCCAGCAATGAAAGTTTTATTATATAAATTTCTATTTATGTTAAAACATATTATTATTATTTTTTTTTAAATGGAGTTTTGCTCTTGTTGCCCAGGATGGAGTACAATGGCACAATCTCTGCTCACTGCAACCTCTGCCTCCCAGGTTCAAGTGATTCTCCTGCCTCAGCCTCCCGAGTAGCTGAGGTTACAGGTGCCTGCCAAAACATCCGGCTAATTTTTTCTATTTTTAGTAGAGACGGGGTTTCACCATGTTGGCCAGGCTGGTCTCGAACTCCTGACCTCAGGTGATCCACCTGCCTTGGCCTCCCAAAGTGCTGGTATTACAGGCGTGAGCCACCGTGCATGGCCAAAACATATTATTTATACAAAATTTAATGCATTTTATATGAAATATTTTATTATATAATAAAAATAAGGCTCTACTCTTAGTTGATCAAGATTCAAAAAACAATAAGGTGTGGTCCCTGCTGGGAAGCAGGATAAACTGGTTGACAAAAAAATGTCTCTTTCTCTCTTGGCCAGGCACAGTGGCTCACGCCTGTAATCCCAGCACTTTGGGAGGCCGAGGTGGGCAGATCACTTGAGTCCAGAAGTTCGAGACCAGCCTGGCCAACATGGCAAAACCCCGTCTCTATTAAAAATACAAAAATTAGCTGGGCGTGGTGGCAAGCACCTGTAGTCCCAGCTACTCTAGAGACTGAGGCACGAGAATTGCTTGAACCCAGGAGGCGGAGGTTGCAGTGGGCTGAGATCTTACCACTGCACTCCAGCCTGGGCAACACAGAAAGACTCTGTCACAAACAAACAAACAAACAAACAAACAAGTATCTTTCTATTTATTTATTTATTGAGACAAGGTCTCACTCTGTCACCCAAGCTGGAGTAGAGTGGCGCGAATATGGCTTACTGCAGCCTCAACCTCCTGGGTTCCAGTGATCCTCCTGCCTCAGCCTTCTGAGTAGCTGGGATCACAGGTATGCATTACCACAACTGGCTAATTTTAAAATTTTTTGGAGAGACAAGGTCTCACCATGTTGCCCAGGCTGGTCTTGAACTCTGGGGCTCAGGGGATCCTCTCGCCTTGGTCTCCCAAAGTGCTGGCGGGGATTACAGGTGTGAGCCACCACAGCTGGCCAAATGTCCCTATTTCTTGATAAAGACAGTTAAGACTTGCTTGTTACTCTCAAAAATAAGAGTGGGAGATACAGGAAAGGGAGGAGATAAAGATCAACAAGCATTTAGTGAGTACCCACTAAGTTTTAGAGACTAGGCACTAGGTAAATAAAAGCCAACATCTTCATAGCACTTACATCCCAGTTGGGGAGACTGATATACAAGATCAGCAGTGATCTGAAGGAAAATAAAGTAGTACTTAAAGAGGTGAAAGGCAGGCCGGGCGCGGTGGCTCAAGCCTGTAATCCCAGCACTTTGGGAGGCCGAGGCGGGCGGATCACGAGGTCAGGAGATCGAGACCATCCTGGCTAACATGGTGAAACCCCGTCTCTACTAAAAATACAAAAAACTAGCCGGGCGTGGTGGCGGGCGCCTGTAGTCCCAGCTACTCGGAGGCTGAGGCAGGAGAATGGCCTGCCTCAGCCTCCGAGTAGCTGGGACTACAGGANTTAGTAGAGACGGGGTTTCACCGTGTTAGCCAGGATGGTCTCGATCTCCTGACCTTGTGATCCGCCCGTCTCGGCCTCCCAAAGTGCTAGGATTACAGGCTTGAGCCACCGCGCCCAGCCGAACTCATCCTTTTTTATGGCTGCATAGCATTCCATGGTGTATATGTGCCACATTTTCTTAAGCCAGTCTATCACTGATGGACATCTGGGTTGGTTCCAAGTCTTTGCTATTGTGAATAGTGCCGCAATAAACATATGTGTGTATGTGTCTTTATAGCAGTATGATTTATTATCCTGTGCGTATATACCCAATAATGGGATGGTTGGGTCAAATGGTATTTCTAGTTCTAGATCCTTGAGGAATTGCCACATAATGTCTTCCACAATGGTTGAACTAGCTTACAGTCCCACCAACAGTGTAAAAGTGTTCCTATTTCTCCACATCCTCTCCCTTTATAGTAATTTCTTATGGTAAATTTGTTTTTTACATAATAGATTTTACATTAGGTGTTCCCTCTAAAGTACTGTTTTTTAAGTGTGTATCTCATGTGCGTATCATGAAGTCCCTACAATACAATCCATTTAACAAATCAGTTTTGTGTGACAGGCATTGTACTAATTGCTAGGTACTAAGTATACAAAAAAATAAATAAACAAGATCCCTGCTCTTGTTGATTTATAAGTCAATACAAAAGACAAACATGGAAACAAATATTTAGGCACCACGTTTATGTACTGGAAGCTAACAGAATACATTGGAGAAAGAACCACCTAATTCTGCCTGCTGAAATCAGAAAAAGCTTCTGAAAGACCCTAATATTTGAGCCAGGTCTTGAAGGATAAATAGGTAGATAGGGAAAGAAAGACCCTGGGTTACTGAGGCAGAGTGAGAAATGGACACAGTGGTGAAGGTGGGATCAAACCAACTTTTTAAATGAGGCTGGAAAAACGGGAGTTGGTGGTTCGGATTCCAAAAGGCTTTGTATACCAAGCTAATAAGTTTGAACTTTATCTTGCCTTTGGGGGGAAAAAAATTTGAGGCATTTTAGAGAATAAAGTGACTAACAAGATTATATTAATAATTTAGAAAGAACACAAAGATGAACTGCAGATAATGCCAGTCAGAAAACAAGAGATTAGTGAAGAGGTGGCTGCAATAGGAGAAAACCTGAAAGAAGACAGTGACAGCAATAAAATTAAGAATTAAAACTATAGGTATATACAAAGTGTCAAGGAAAAAAAAAATCCCAAACAAATAAGAGGAAATCTATCTGGTGAATCAGGAAAAGCTTCACAGAAGGGATGACATTTATACTGGGCCCTAAAGAAGAAAAATCTCCCATGCAGAAAATGAGAGAACCTCACAATGAAAGGGAAAGGCATGGCCTGAGATCTTGTTAACGTAGTTAATACATTTATTGGATCTTGAAAAGTCAAATGAAAATTAAAATCATCTTTCCCAAAATAATGTGCTTGGAAAGATACAGACAAAATTTTAATCATAGGAATAACTGTAATCACACGTTGGTCCATGGACTGACTCCAAGTATAGAACTCCTGAATAGGAGTAAACAGTTGGATTCAGGTGATGAGACTGAGGGGAGGGTTGAAAAGCATGCTGAGACCAAGGCTGTGAAAACTTTTTGCTACAAAGCTAAGAAATCTGGATAACACAGACAATTCTGGAGGTATTTTTTAAAATAGAGATTTTCTTATTAAGTCCTTACAACAATGAATCTGCATACAAAACATAAGTGCTATTATCCATTTGCAAAAGAATTAAGGTTTAAAGAAAATAACATGCCCAAGGTTACACAACTATTTCAATAGTGAAGCCAGTACACAGGTTATCTGACTCACAGCCCTTGTACTCCATCACTAATCTAGGAAAAATGGAAATTTTAATGCAGTACTTATTTTAGCCATTAAAAATCTATGAAGTCACTGTTAGTCTTGAACCTAAAAGTGTCTCATATAAACATGGTTTAGTCATAAAATTACTTTGCCTAGTATTCTCAAAGTGTAATCATATAATCACCCAACAATTCCAATTTTGATAACGAAGTTTACCTTAAAAAAAGTCTTCAAAATTTCTGTTACAAATAGAGACACCAACTGTAAAACTTAAGGAATCTTGGTCCCCAAAATACAGCAAAAACTTGAGAAGACATCATCAATTTTTCAGGAAAACAAAGAAAGACTGTTTTCTAAAGTTAATCTTATCCACACTGTCTGGCAGTGGTTTCACAAAAGGAACTGAAAGGAAGAGAAAAAACAAACCACATCCCATAGTCACTTAATACAATTTTTCACTGAATACAGTTTGACCTAAGTATCATTTTCTTAGTAACTATTACTTTCAGTGTTTCATTTTATCATATTCACAAACATATGAAAGTTGAAAATACGCCCAGAATGAGACAAGCTTCTCTATTCACTCATATGTTAGTTTATTTCTTGATTTGGTGCAATTCCAAAGATAGAGCCATTTCTTTTAAGTGCTGCAAGAGTTGGAGAGAATATGGTCCCAGGATGTTGCAAAAGGGATCTGCTTGGTACAATCTAAGTCTCTATGACATTTCTAACTAAATAACTGATGAAAATACATTTGTAGTATTAAGCATCCCATAAGCAGGGGTCAGGCCTTTATGATAATGTAAAAATGCCTACTACCTATCTTTATATATTATGTGCTCCTCTCCTAGAGTCCGAGAAAACTGTCTTACTAGGTTCCCATCTTCAGAACTGTCACACAATCAGTGCTCCTTAAGTGAATGAATATATCTTATTCTTCTTTTCAAATGTGAAACCAAGAGTTATTCAACAAAATTTATTGATGGTGAAAATTTTCCTGCTTCTTCATACAATTTTTACTTTTTCTGTATCAGGTCATCAAGGACATAGTTGATTTTATCTGGACTACAGGGAAAAATGTGTCAAAAATATGACAAATTTTGTGAAGACTTGTACACAAACTTTCTATTCTGATTGTATAAGGCATTATAAGGAGATAAAGATCAGAAAATAAGATAGTTTTGCAGACATGGTTACCCAAGATTATTAGCTAAGAAGTGGTAAAGTCACAGTCAAGACCCAACTAACTCCCAATCCCATGTACTTTCTATTACAATATAGTGCTACAGGAATACTTGTTCTTACTTCATTTAGTAGTCTAAAAAACAATTTTTGGAAAAATTTTAGGTTAAAAAAAAAACTTCATAGAAAAGACAAATTACACATGCTTTCTTTTAAAAATTCTTCTGGGCCATCACATCTCTGGTGTCACCAAGACTCAAGACGTTAAAATATTACGTTAAATAAAACTGCAGTTGCAAGCACTAGACATAAAGCAGAATACATATATATGTGATCCTTTGACAAGTTTCAATGTGACTGGTTACATTCATTCTTGTCATCTTTCCAGGGAGACAACTCAAGCTTAGAAGTCTTACCCAAAACCCACAGTTGTTTTCTGCACCACCACTGTCCTTCCATTAGTTTCCCCTTCTCCCATAGCATTCTGGGTCCTGACCAATCTCTACCTTTGGCACTGGGATGCTTCCCCACCCGAGACCTTCACGGTGACTCATTTTCATCCTTGCAGCCCACAGGGTCTACTATCTAAAGTGGCCTCTCCCAGTTACTTCTTTCTAAGCACATATTACAATTTATAATTAATCTTTTTACTTATTTTTACTAGTTAATTGTCTTTCCCATCGGGATATCCCATGAGGGCTCTCTCCTCACCATTGTCTCTACAACACCTCCTTTTCAATCATTACCAAAACCGCACTGGAAATACTGTCATTTCTACCACCTCCCACCAACTTGTAAGTTCATCAAGGCTAAGTGCTGTCTTACTCATGTTTCCCCAGCACTTGGTAAAGTCCCTGGCACTATCCTATAAAGTCAGTAAAAATTTGTAAAATAAATTAGCTTACTAAACAAGGATGATTACTGCTAAGGAAGCTGAGAACAATACATTAACATTTAATAGTACAGGGCAATGTTGCAGGTTGTACACACAAAAACTGGAGTGGTACAATCCATGGAAAAGATGAGTAAGGACAAAATTCCATTCAAAGAGATGAAGTGCTTCTGTCTCGGCAGAGAGAGGGAGAAAAGCAATCAAGCAACCTAACTTTTATTCTACTCCGGACCAACAGAGCAAATTGCCCCCCAAATTATTATTTTAGAACGCCGCAATTTATTCAGCATACTGGACTACTTATTAAGACTCCAAGTACCAACATACTACGATTATTTTGCATTTTCTAAGGTACAACAGATAAGGAGCAGAGGGGTGCCTCTGAAACCTGACAGAACAAACATTGGAAGTAGAAATAATAATGGCCAATATTCATATTTGTAAAAGACTTGAAAACATACAGAAAAATCTCGGAGTGGTCATGGAGACTAAACACACCCATAAATATGTAATCATAGGTTAGGACCCACCATGGCACAGAAATGATCATACAACTGCCAAAAGAGGCCACACTCTACATCCCTCTTCCCATCCTCTTCTACCCAAAGAGTCAGCCTTATTCTCGGTAGCACAATCCTCTCAAAGAAATACAGAAAAGACGAAAGAACAGCTTAAACGTCAAAAAAAAAAAAAAAGAAAAAGAAAAAAGAAAAAAACAGCCAACCAACCAGCTCCGCAATCCCTAATCAGAAAGCCCTAGACGCCTTTCGAAGCCAACTGTCATACCTTTTAGGAGCCCAAAAGATGTTAACTCCAAAAATAAATCTCTGGCCCCAACACGCCTCTCTGGATTATTCAGAAAAACCCGGGTTTAACAGTTCGGAGATCTGCACTCCACTCAAAAAAGGATCTCCCGGCAGGGACAAGCAATCAATCCCTCAGGGGGCAGTGGCGCTCCAACCACCTGGTCAGGACACAGGCAACGGCGACAGGGCACAGCCCTTCCAGGGACCCGCCAGGGCCCTCCGGGATCTCAGTAAGGCTCAGAGCAAAACGCCCCAGGGGTGGCCAAAGTCGGGCAGTGGCGCAGGGGGGCCAGCGGTCGAGCTTCCGAGCTGGGCCTTCCCGGCCCGGGGGCGCGGCGAGTCACTGAGGTGGCGCCTTTCAGTTCGGACCCGGCTGCTTGCAGAGTATCCAGGGCCTCTTTCCCTGACTTCCCCGCCCCGCCGCCCTCAGCCAGCCAGTCAGCCCCTCACCTGGCAGAAGCTCCGGCAGTAGTTCAAAGATGAGACCTCCGACACCTCTTGCTCCCTCAGCTCTGTCTCCAGCTGCCACAGACACGGCCGCAGTCCCAAGGCTCCCGGCGCTGGAGATACGGGGCGATGACCCCGAACCATGGACTCAGTCTCGGCTCCATCTCCGGCTCCCGCTACCGCCGGAGCCTCAGCCCCAGCCCCGGCGACAGCGGCGGCGTCTCCCTTTCCGTCCGCCATCTTCCCACGGCCCACCAGCGCGTAGGCAACCAAGCCACGTGACTCAGCCCTGGCCCTGCCCCCGTCCGCCCGCGCATGGTGACGCACTCCTTAGCGACGCGGGCGCCCGCCTGATTCCGTCACTTGGACTCCGGGTGCTCCTCCTCTCAGTGGCCTACGCATCACCAGTCCTGACAACAACCCAGCAACAACTGGTCAGAGGCTATGCCCACCTAGACCCCTTTGAGGTCATGGGATCACGGAGCCAGAAATGCCTGTAGAGCAATCTGGATATGAGGGGGATGACATTTGAACTGCGATCTGAAGGTAGCCCTGAAAGGAACATAGCGAAAAGCATCCCTGGTAGAAGGAAAATAAGCGAAGATTGTGAGGCCGAAATGAAGAGTAACATCAAGGGAACTTGGTTTATGATAAAGACGGCATTTCAAGTCAGTGGGCGAAAGGACGGACTCTTCAATAAATGGCGAGGAGACATTTTTTCCAAAAGGGAAATAAATGATTAGATTTCTACCTCAAACCGTATCCAAAAATAAGGCCGAGATGGATTAAAGACCTGAAAACATTTTTCAGAAAACAAAAATAGCTTTATAATGTCAAAAAGGGAGGAATTTTTTTTTTTTTTTTTTGACGGAGCCTCACTCTTGTTGCCCAGGCTTGAGTGCGACGGCGCTATCTTGCTCGGCTCACCGCAACCTCCGCCTCCTTGGTTCAACCATTCTCCTGCCTCAGCTTCCTGAGTAGCTGGGATTACAGGCATGTGCCACCATGCCCGGCTAATTTTGTATTTTTAGTAGAGACGGGGTTTCTCCATTTCAAGGCTGGTCTCGAACTCTTGACCTCAGGTGATCCGCCCGCCTCGGCCTCCCAAAGTTTTGGGATTACAGGCGTGAGCCACTGCGCCTGGCTAAGAATTTCTTAATAAGACCTGAAAAGCACAAACCATAAGGGAATATATTTAGATTTGACTGTATTAAAATGTGTTACTTCTGTGTAACAAGTTTAAAAAGATAGCATACAAAGACAAGCCACAGACTAGATGATATTCCCCATATGTATAACCATGGTTTATTGTTGTTGTTTTTTGAGACAGGGTCTCACTCTGACACCCAGCCTGGAGTGCAGTGGCATGATCTAGGCTCACTGCAACCTCTGCCTCTCAGGTTTAAGTGATTCTCGTCCCTCAGCCTCCCAAAGTAGCTGGCACTCTAAGCGTCCGCCATCATGCTTGGCTAGTTTTTGTATTTTTAGTAGAGGCAGGGTTTCACTGTTTTGGCCAGGCTGATCTCGAACTCCTGGCCTCAAGTGATCCGCCCGCCTTGGCCTTCCAAAGTGCTGGGATTACAGACGTGAGTCACCGCGCCCAGTCGTAAACCATTGCTTTGATTAGTATCCAAAACAGTTCTCGGGCGGGGCACAGTGGCTCAGGCCTGTAATCCCAGCACTTTAGGAGGCCGAGGCGGGCGGATGATAAGATCAGGAGATGGAGACCATCCTGGCTAACACGGTGAAACCCTGTCTCTACTAAAAAAAATAAAAAGAAATTAGCCACGCGTGGTGGCAGCCGACTGTAGTCCCAGCTACTCGGGAAACTGAGGCAGGAGAATGGTGTGAACCTGGGAGGCAGAGCTTGCAGCTTGCAGTGAGCCAAGATCACGCCACTGCACTCCAGCCTGGGCAACAGAGCAAGACTCTGTCTCAAAAAAAAAATATATATATATATATAAAAAATTCTGGCCGGGCGCGGTGGCTCAAGCCTGTAATCCCAGCACTTTGGGAGGCCGAGACGGGCGGATCACAAGGTCAGGAGATCGAGACCATCCTGGCTAACATGGTGAAACCCCGTCTCTACTAAAAATACAAAAAAACTAGCCGGGCGAGGTGGCGGGCGCCTGTAGTCCCAGCTACTCGGGAGGCTGAGGCAGGAGAATGGCATAAACCCGGGAGGCGGAGCTTGCAGTGAGCTGAGATCCGGCCACTGCACTCCAGCCTGGGCGACAGAGCAAGACTCCGTCTCAAAAAAAAAAAAAAAAAAAAATTCTGTATTTGTTTATATATTTGTAATACAAATAAATTAGGTTTAGGCCAGCATGTCTGGAATATGGTGCAAGAGAGGGATAGAGGTGAAGATGAGATTGGAGAAGGAGCAAAGGGCCAGATCATGTAGGACAGTACAGCTCAAGGTAAGCAGTGGGGATTTGAAGTGTACTGAGTAATCATTGTTTTACTGAGTAATCAAAGCTTTAAGCAGAGGTGTAACTTCGTCTGATTTACACTCTTGCTGCCATATGAGAATAGGTGATGAGAGGTGAGAATGAATGCCGGGAAGCTATTGTAGTACTCCCAGATGATCAAGTTAGAGATGTATTTTGGAAGTAGAACTAACGGGCTGATGCACTGTTTGTGAGGAATAGGAAAGAATCTGGAATGGCTACATGGCTTTTGGTTTGAATGGCTGGCAATGATGTTTACCGAGAAAAGGAAGGCTTAGGAAAGAACAGATTGGGGAAAGAGTGAGGGAGAATCGAGAGTTCTATTTGGAACAGGTTAAGTTTGATTTTCCTATCAGACATTTAAATGGAGATGCCAGATAGGCACTTGGATGTGTGACTATGGAGCTTCAGCTGAAGATGTAGAGCCATCAGCTGTTCCACCTCTATTAGGCAAAAAGAAAAATAAATCTCTGATGACTCCACCACATCTTCATCTAGCTTCCCTCCCACTTCTTCGCTTCCTATTATAGAAAAACTTCTCTAAAGAGCTGGCCAGACCCTCTGTTTCTACTTACCCTCTTCTCATTCATACTTGAACTCTTCTTAGTCAGGTTTTATCCCCACCACTCACTGAAACAGCTCATTTTAACACCACCACTGAGTTCTACTTTTTTGTGTGTCCAAAGGTGAATTCTCAGTCCTTGTTTAGTCAATCTCTTAGCAGTATTTGGCATTGTTGATAATTCCCCAACGTTTAATTTCTCTTGGATTCCAAGTCTGTACATTCTGGCATTTTTTTATTTTTTTTTTGCCTTGATTTCTTTTTTTTTATTCTCTCTTTTCTTTGTGATTTCTAAGTGTCCCAGGCATAGTCCGTCAACTTCTTTTCTATCTATACTCACTACTGCACTCACCCAGTTCTGATACATGTATGTGCTTATGACAATACCACTATAAGCCCAGGCAAAAGGAGCCCTGCCCGCGGTCCCACACTTTAGAGGGCCACACGAACCTCTCTGTCTCTTTCTTATACACACACACACACACACACACAGAGTAACTATATTAAAGAACACGTGGGCACCCCTATCATTTGAGATCCAGCGCTCACACTCAGCACAAGTACAATCTTAAATATTTGCTTTCTTGAGGCAGGGTCTCACTCTGTCACCCATGCTGGAGTGCAGTGGTATGATCACAGCTCACTGCAGCCTCAGCCTCCCTGGACTCAAGCAAGCCTCTCATGTCAGCCTCTTGAGTAGCTGAGACTACAGAAATGCAACAACAAGCCTGGCTTTTTTTCTTTTCTTTTCTTTTCTTTCTTTCTTTGTTTGTTTGTGGTTTTGTTTGTTTGTTTGTTTGTTTGTTTGTTTGTTTTTTGAGACGGAGTTTCCCTCTGTCACCAGGCTGGAGTAGTGCAGTGGGGTGATCTCGGCTCACTGCAATTTCCACCTCCTGGGTGCAAGAGATTCTTCTACCACCTCAACCTCCTGAGTAGCTGGGATTACAGGTGCACACCACCACACCCGGATAAATATTTGCTTTATTTACCACTACTATTCAGGCTTGAGGGAACCTCTTTATCACATCTCTTGTTCCATATATTCAAAGCTGAAAGGCACCAAAAGAATTGAAACCAGGGACGTGAACAGATATTTGTACATTTATGTTCACAACACTGTGATTCATAATAACCAAAAGATAAAAACGACCCAAATGTCCATTAATGAATAAACAGAATGTAGTATACACACGCAATGGAATGTTATTCAGCCTTAAAAAGGAAAGAAATTCATTCCTGAAAAGCAGGATGAGGGAGGAAATTCTGACATGTGCTACAACATGGATAAATCTTGAAGACATTATGCTAAGTGAAACAAACCAGTCATAAAAAGACAAATGTATGAGTCCACTTATATGAGGTATGTAGGGTAGTTAAATTCATAGAGTCAGAAAGAATAAAGGTGGTTGCCAGGGGCTGGGGGAGAGAGAGGCTGGCAGAGTTATTGTTTAATGGATATAGAATTTCAGTTTAGGAAGACGAAAAGGTTACGGCGATGGAGGGTGATGATGTTTGCACAACAATGTGAATGTACTTAATGCCTCTGAACTATACATTTAAAAATGGATAAAATGATAAGCTTTACTTTATGCATATTTTACCACCATTAAAAAAATGAAAGGCAACTGCATTCTAATGTCTTGAAGGTTTTGGGTTTTGCTACTTAAGAGAAATAGGCAGGCTGGGCGCGGTGGCTCACGCCTGTAATCCCAGCACTTTGGGAGGCTGAGGTGGGCGGATCACGAGGTCAGGAGATTGAGACCACCCTGGCCAACGTGGTGAAACCCCATCTCCACTAAAAATACAAAAAATTAGCTGGGCATGGTGGCGCGCGCCTGTAGTCCCAGAGCTACTTGGCAGGCTGAGGCAGGAGAATCGCTTGAACCCAGGAGGCGGAGGTTGCAGTGAGCCGAGATCCCACCATTGCACTCCAGCCTGGGTGACAGAGCCAGACTCCATCTCAAAAAAAAAAAAAAAAAAAAAAAGAGAGAGAGAGAAATAGGCACTGTTTTTGAAATGCTACATAGAGAGTCATCAAGCTACAGAAACACTTAGGTAAGAGAAAACACAAATTAGCTTGTCATACTCTTCCTCTTAGATAGCACAAATGCAATTTTCGTGCATAAACATGTATTGTTTCCTGGTAGTGGCAGATGTTCCTTTCTTTAATTGTCTCAATACACACATATGCGTATACACTGATATAAACATGTATCTGTCTAGATGTAACATGAGTAGAGAGTGAGATTGAACATTTACATAATCATAAATAGACAATGAATAGTAGCATTGGGAATAACTATTTGTACAAAAATATTTAATAAGAAATAAGACTGAATTGTTTTTTAAATGAAATTTAAAATTCTAGCATTATTTACCTAATTTTAATTTAAAATTGTGAAAGAAAATAAACTGTCTATTTTAAGCTTCTAAAACTTGTTAGGCCCTAAGCAAGGTTGACTTTGGAGACTGAGTCACAAAGCATGACCTCTTGTTTACTGGCATTTTTGTTTGTTTGTTTTCGTTTTTGTTTTTGAGGCAAGGTCTTACTTTGTCACCCAGTCTGGAGTGCAGTGATCTCAGCTCACTGCAGCCTCAACTTCTGGGCTCAAGAGATCCTTCTGCTTCAGCCCCTCAAGTAGCTGGGATTACAGGCACACACCACCACACCAGGCTAATTTTTGTGTTTTTTGTAGAGATGGGGTTTTACCATGTTGCACAGGCTGGTCTCAAACTCATGGACTCAAGTGATCTGTCCACCTTGGCCTCTCAAAGTGCTGGGATTACAAGCGTGAGCCACTGTGCCCGGTGGCCTTTTGTTATAGATTAACTTCCTTCTTTCTTTTCTTTTTTTTTTTTTTTGAGACGGAGTCTTGCTCTGTCGCCCAGGCTAGAGTACAGTGGCGCAATCTCGGCTCACTGCAAGCTCTGCCTCCCAGGTTCACGCCATTCTCCTGCCTCAGCCTCCTGAGTAACTGGGACTACAGGCGCCACCACCACGCCCGGCTAATTTTTTGTATTTTTAGTAGAGACGGGGTTTCACCGTGTTAGCCAGGATGGTCTCGATCTCCTGACCTCGTGATCCACCTGCCTCGGCCTCCCAAAGTGCTGGGATTACAGGCGTGAGCCACCGCGCCCAGCCGCTTATTTTCTTTTACTTGGCTCAAACAAGATGTTGCTGGAGAAAAAGACACCTTGACTATTACATCCTTAATGTAAAATGTGAAATATACCCTTCCCCCAAAAGAAACACTGCGTATAATCAATCAAGTTGCTGTATTAGTCTTGTATGCAAAATGTTGAAATCCTGGTAAGTGTCCCCAGACTTTGCCTATTTAAGCACCCTCAAACCTCTCCATTTCAGAGCACTGACCCCATCTTTTTGGAGTCTATATCCTCTTAGATGACCACCCTCAAACTTTACACTCGAATAAACTCAATTATTTAATCATGTTGCCTGAATTTCATTATTAAGGTTGACATTTTGGCGACCATGAAGGGACCAGAGGTAAACCTTCACTCCAGTTATTCCTTTCATTTCACTAACAGCCAAAATCTTGGTACCAGCATGAACAACTTTTGTTCATCCACCCTCAAAGGAACTAATGGGGATCCCTGGTAAGGCTCCTCTCAGGCTGTAGTCCTCCTGGCTTTAATGAGGATTCAGACTTTATTCTAGCTATACATTCCTAACTGGAGGGAGTTAGAATTAAAGCACTGCTGCAAGATAGGAGTTTCATTTGTTATTCTCTAGAGATTCTGCTGATCATAGATTTGTGACTTTGAGTCAGGTGCAGTGGTTCACACCTGTAATCTCAGCACTCTGGGAGGCCAAGGCAGGCAGATCACTTCAGGTCAGGAGTTCGAGACCAGCCCGGCCAACATGGTGAAATCCCGTTTCTACTAAAATCATAAAAATTAACTGGGCGTGGTGGCATATGCCTGTAGTGCCAGCTACTCAGGAGGCTGAGGCAGGAGAATCGCTTAAACCCAGGAGTTTAAGCGAGGTTGCAGTGAGCCGAGATCACACTACTGCACTCCAGCCTGGGTCACAGAGCAAGACTACGTCTCAAAAAAAAAAAAAAAAAAAAAAATTGTGACTTTCACTTTTCTGTGAGGTTAAGTTTTTGTGTTGAATTACTCCTTAGAGATTTTACAACTTTTTCTCTCATTCAAAATTTTGATAAGGTGAAAAACAGTTTATTTTTGAAAAGAGGAAGTAAATATTTGTGGCTTAAGCATAAATGTTATAATATTTAAAGCTAGCCAGGTTCTGAGGCTCGGTTCAATTGACAAATTCAAATTTGCTTCTTGAGTGACCAAAATTATGAAATACTCTGTATAAGGATGAAATAACTCCTGAAGATAATAGACACTGTTTCTCCCAGCTAAAAGGCACCTTAAGCAACCAAAGTCTAGTATGAGTATCTGAGTTAATCACTCCTGCTAAGTAACAGTCTCACAGGAAATCCCTTAAGTAGAACTTAAAGGAAACCTCGCTTAATCTGGTGAGCACACATGAAGGATTGATGACCCTGTATCTTCAGCATCCAAGTTTGTTGGTATCATTGAGATTTGTATGTGGGAAGAAGTGACTCAAGGGTGACACCTTGAGGAGTTGTTTTCACAAGCAGCACACTTGATCCCAAAACAACTTTCCCTAAGTCTTTTGGTCTTTCAAAGGAAAGCACTATGGGCAACTGTGCATCTAAAACTGAATCTTCCTCCTTAAAGAGAGTCCCACTATTAGAAACTCCAGCTGGATTTATAGTTAACACATATGATGCCTTTTCAGGTAAATATTTAGAAAATTGGTCATGAATAACTCACGATGACTCCAAATTATAATGGCCCAAGTGGGGTGCCCTTGAAATGCCTAAACTACTTTACTTATATGTTCAATTAGAATAAGTTGGCTCTAAAATAAAACAGAGCAATTGGAAAAGTTATTTTCAATGGCATTTAGAGGCTTCCAAAAGAGGTTCTGATAAAGTTCTTTCTTTACAGGAAGAAAACAAAAGATTCTCTAAAACAATTTCTGAAATAAAAAAGCTGCTGAAATTTCTCCTCCTCCCTTAACTCCTCTTTCTCTTTATCCTTCATTATCTCAACTACTTTTTCTTCCTCCTCCCACTTCTACTCCTATTGTTCTGGCTCCATTTTGTGAATAGCTGGTGTCTGGTAGGGGAGAACCCAAGGTGAAACCTAAAGGCGTAAAGAATTCCCTGACTCTCACCTGGACCCTACTCATTTCACCAGAGAATTTGAATGGAATATTCAAGCTTATGATCCTGTTTTTTTTTTTTTTTTTGGTTTTTAGTTTACGCTAACTAGTTCACATGTTAATATCAAAAAGTAAAGCTAAAGGCGGGGCTCAGAGGCTCATGCCTGTAATCCTAGACCTTTGCAAGGCCAAGTTGGGTGGATCACTTGAGGTCAGGAGCTCGAGACCAGCCTGACCAATATGGTAAAACCCTGTCTCTACTAAAGATACAACTTAGCTGTGAGTGGTGGCACATGCCTGTAATTCCAGCGACTTGGGAGGCTGAGGCAGAGGCAGGAGAATCACTTGAACTCACTTAACTTTTTTATAGAGATGGGATCTTGCTATGTTGCCTAGGCTGGTCTCAAACTCCTGGGTTCAGGTGATCTTCCCACTTCAGCCTCCCAAAGTTCGGAGATTACAGGTGTGAGCCACTATGCCTGGCAATTAGTATGCCCTGTACAAGTCCATGTAATGCTTCAGTTCTCCTCATGAGAAAGCCAAACAATAGAGGATCGAGATTTCTACAGGATCTAAGAGAAATGAATATCATAATCATTCCTTGACATCCAGTAGTGCCAACCTCCCAAATGTTGTTTGCTGCCATCTCAACTGAAGGTGAATTCTTTACTGTGATAGATTTATGTAGTGTGTTTTTTAGCATTACTATTGATAATCAGTTTCTCTTCACCCTCACCTGAAAAACAGACAATACACATGGATGGTTATGCCTCAGGGATACACTGAGAATCCAGCTTATTTCTTATAAGTATTGAAAGCATTTTTCTTGGGTGTCAGCTTTTTTTTTTTTTTTTTTTTTTTTTTTTTTTTGAGACGGAGTTTCACTCTGTCACCCAGGCTGGAGTGTAGTGGCATGATCTCTGCTCACTGCAACCTCTACCTCCCAGATTCAAGCGATTCTCCTGCCTCAGCCTGCTGAGTAGCTGGGATTACAAGACCCCGCCATCACGCCTGGCTAATTTTTGTATTTTTAGTACAGACAGAGTTTCACCATGTTGGCCAGGCTGGTCTCGAACTCCTGACCTCAGGTAATCCGCCTGCCTCAGTCTCCCGAAGTGCTGGGATGATAGGCGTGAGCCGCCGCGCCCAGCCGGATTCCAGTTTTTGTTTTTTTTTTTTAAACTCAGCCTTTATATACTCTTAAAAAAAAAAAAAAACTGACTGGGCACAGTATCATATGCCTGTACTCCAGCTACTCAGGAGGCTGAGGTGGAAGGATTGCTTGAGTCCAGGAATTCCAGGCTGCATTAAGCTTCAGTCGCACCACTGCACTCCAGCCTGAGTTACAGCGCAAGACCCTCTCTCTAAAAAACAAACGACAGGCCAGGCACGGTGGTTCTTGCCGGTAATTCCAGCACTCTGGGAGGCCAAGGTGGGCAGATCACTTGAGACCAGAAGTTTGAGACCAGCCTGAGCAACATGGCAAATCTTGTTCCTATAAAAAATATAAAACAATTAGCCAGGCGTGATGGTGCATGCCTGTTGTCTCAGTTACTCAGGAGGCTGAAGTGGGAGGATTGTTTGAGCCCAAGAAGTCGAGGCTGCAGTGAGCCATGATTGTGCCACTGCACTCCAGCCTGGGCGACAGAACGAGACACTGTTTCAAAACAAACACAAAAACAAAACAAGCCAGACTCTCTGGAATGGACAGGCAGAAATCAGTCAACATTAAAAGGAGTCTTATATTCTACAGCCAGGAGCGTGAAAAAAAAAAGTAAATAAATAAAATATTAATAAATAAAAGGGGTCTTATAGGTGCCTGTGCCCCTTAGGACATGCAAATTATAATATTCCATTTACATTGCTTGTACATAAAAATCAAGAAAATGTCCTAAGCATTCTGACCTGAAAACATGGGGGATTAAAATAGAGCTAGTTTTAAGCTACCATAGTTAGCACTTGGATTTAGTGGCTAGATGATTGCCATCCTGCATGAAAGTGATAACAGAGACCATCTTGCTAGTAAAAGCAACTGAAGAAATAATGAAGGGATCTCCCCTCACTATCTTCATTCCACATTCTGTGGAAGCATTTCTAATTTCACACCATACTCAGCATTATTCGGTTAGCAAGCTGACCCCTTAGGAAGTTCTATTTCTTTCTGCACCTCGTATTACACTCTCTAAGGGCAATAATCTAAAAACCTTCTACTGTTCCGCCTCTACTTTCAGATGAAATGCCATAACTTTAACTGATCAACTTCTCTCTCCTAGCATGAACCTGCAAGAAACTCCCCTTACTGATGTTGTTGTTGTTTGATTTACAGATGGATATTACTTGGCAGGTGAGTCTGGAACTTATACAGGTTGTGCTATCATATCTGTAGCTGAAGAAATAGAAAGTGCTTATCTTTCGAAGCAACCTCAGCTCAACAAACAATTGATAGCATTAATTAGCAGAATAACTGCTAATGCACAGATAGCAGATAGCCTTTGGAGTAGCTCATGACTTTGAAATGCTACAAAGAGGGTTCTTAGCCTCTCCTGGTCAGTCCATAAAAATGGGCACCCTGTGTTGCAATTATTAAAAGCCATATTATTACCCAGATCACTAGCTATTATTAAATTCCCAGGTCACTCCAAATCAGATACTCCAAAAAAAAAAAAAAAAAAAAGGGAAATCAACTAGTTAATAAGGCAGCAAAGAGGACTGCTTACAGACATCTAGGCAAGAAAGACAATCTATATTAACTTTTAAAGAAGTCCCTGAATTTGACATAAAATTGACTCAATCCAGAGCTTCCCAATAAAAAAATTGGGAAACAAAGGAGGGAACGTACTCCCCCAAACATGAACTATGGTATGGACCAAACAACTTGCCTGTACATCCTACTGAATCACAGTTATCATTTTTGACCTATGTTCATGATTTAACTAGCTAGAATCCTGATAAGATAGGTGCTGGGGACAATGATGTTATTGGAAACCTTCTCTGACTACAGCTTATAAGGTATACAGTTGCTGCCATATCTGCCCAAAATACAATCCAGGGAAACCTTTATATAGTTCTCATGGATATTTTTCTTTACCTGAAGTCCCCCTTCCAGGTATGGTAATTAGATTTTATTCGGTTACTCCCATCACAAGGATACAAGTATGTGCTAGTTTGGTTTGTATGTTTTCTTACTAGGTAGAAGCATTTTCATGTGGAAGAGCAACAACCTTAGCGGTAAGTAAAATGCTCCTGGAAAAAATTATTCCAACTTAAGGAGTCCCTCTAGAACCTGATAGCGACAGAGGTACTTATTTCACTGGATACATTATTCAGTCAATATGTAAGATCTGGCCAATTCTTCAACATTTCCCTTGTGCATATTACCCCCAGTCATCTGGGTTACTAAAACACACAAATGAAATAATCAAAACTCAATTGGCAAAATTAACCAAGTCTTTTAAAATTTATTGGACAAAAGCTTTTCCATTGGTTTTGCTTAACGTAACCTAAGATCCACTCCTTTTTGTAAACATCAGTTATCTCCAATTGAGACAATAACAGGTACACCTATAAAAACTATCCCCAGGAGGCTGGGCACAGTGGCTCACGCCTGTAATCCCAGTACTTTGGGAGGCCGGGGCGGGCAGATCATGAGGTCAGGAGATCGAGACCATCCTAACATGGTGAAACCCCATCTCTACTAAAAATACAAAAAAATTAGCCAGGCATGGTGGCAGGTGCCTGTAGTCCCAGCTACTTGGGAGGCTGAGGCAGGAGAATGGCGTGAACCTGGGAGACGGAGCTTGCAGTGAGCTGAAATTGTGCCACTGCACTCCAGCCTGGGCAATAGAGCGAGACTCCATCTCAAAAAACAAAACAAAACAAAAACAACTACCCCCAGGAAATTATGAATCCATAATGCTAAAAGGAGACACGTTACATTACTGCAGTGGCCTCATGAGACAACTAAAAATTGCAAATTGGTAAAAGATTCTTTTTATAGTGAATTCCCAGTAAATGAAGAACATAAAACCCATGGACTTCAGCCAGGAGATTTTGTCTATTGGAAACATTATCTTCTAAAGGATTCCTTTCGACTGAAATGAAAAGTCTCTATCAGGTATTTCTTATTAACCTTGTGCTATAAAATTAGAAGGCATGAACTCATGGATTCACATTTCTCATCGAATGGCCTGTTTTACTGAAAGGTGATCTTTGACTTGTCAAGTTTACACCAGGCTGAGAAAAAGACAACATCTGAGGTAGACAGCTCTTCCAAGATGCCAGACCAGAACTTTATCTAAATGAATGCTTAGGCCTGTCTACTAGTGACCATTGTCACCATTGCTTCAAGAATCTGGTTAATCATTATTTATTTATTTATTTATTTTATTTTTTTGAGATGGAGTCTCAAGCTCTCTCCCAGTCTGGAGTGCAGTGGCGTGATCTTGGCTCACTGCAAGCTCTGCCTCCCGGGTTCATACCATTCTCCTGCCTCAGCCTCCCGAGTAGCTGGGACTACAGGCACCTGCCACCACGCCTGGCTAATTTTTTGTATTTTTAGTAGAGATGGGTTTCACCGTGTTAGCCAGGATGATCTCGATCTCCTGACCTTGTGATCCACCCGCCTTGGCCTCTCAAAGTGCTGGGATTACAGGCGTGAGCCACCGCGCCCGGCCAATCATTATTATTTTATGTGACAAAGAAAATTTCTTCCCTTGTTCATTCTACTCTGTTGAGATAAGTGTTGTTTCAGGACTTTAGTGGGTAGTTTGGTTAGGAAGAATGAATTTTATTTTTTTCCTTATGGTTGTTTCTTTTTCTCTCTGCATGGAATGGTATGATAACACTTTGATTAAACTATCCCAGAGTGTTGTTACTGAAGGAAACCTGTCTGACTGTTGGATCTGCCATATGATTACAAGATCTATTCATGACCAACATATGCCATTAGTAATATCCGTCACTTATTTTTCGGATGTCCCTAATGCCATTACATATTTAGACTGATTTCTTTCTAGGCTAACTTTCCCAGTTCAAATCATGCATGACACTTCAGTTTCTATATCTTGTCAAAAACTATTTACTATCATATCTACTTGGAAAGAATTTGGTCCTGGCCCTCCTTGTTCCATTCTACATTGGATTAAGAAATGCATTACAGGCTGGGCATGGCGGCTCATGCCTGTAAACCCAGCACTTTGGGAGGCCGAGATGGGTGGATCACCAGAGGTCAGGAGTTCGAGACCAGCCTGGCCAACATGGTGAAACCCCCATCTCTACTAAAAATACAAAAATTAGACAGGCATGATGGCCTGTGCCTGTAATCCCAGCTACCTAGGAAGCTGAGGTACAAGAATCGCTTGAACCCAAGAGACGGAGGTTGCAGTAAGTCGAGATGGTGCCATTGCACTCCAGCCTGAGCGAGACTCCGTCTCAAAAAATAAAAAACAAATCCCTGGTCTGCCAGTATCTCCCTCTTATTTCATGTCATGCAATGAGTTCTGGCAAATATATGAAAAGGGAAATCTCTGGTTTGACTTTCTGCTCTCTACTCTTTCTGTTAATGAGGCTATTAACAAATATACCCTGAGGGCCATCACACTCCAGCCTGGGGGACAAGAGCAAGACTTCGTCTCAAAAACAACAACAACAACAACAACAAATACACCCTGAGGGGAATTACTTATGCTCCCTCAGGTTTTGCGTTTGTATGTGGCATCAAGAATGATTTGCCTATACAAGGTAGTTTGGTTGAGCATACCGTGGCCTCAATAGTTGGCAAAGAAAGGACATATGCTCATTAGGTTATTTTGTAACTCTTTTATCGTTACATAAAAATATGAAGGAGCCAAGCATGGTGACTGAAGGGGTGGCCTGCCCCTCCACACCTGTGGGTGTTTCTCGTTAGGTGGAACGAGAGACTTGAGAAAAGAAATGAGACACAGAGACAAAGTATAGAGAGAGAAAAAAGTGGGCCCAGGGGACTGGCACTCAGCATACAGAGGACCCATGCCAGCACCGGTCTCTGAGTTCCCTCAGTATTTATTGATCATTATCTTTACCATCTTAGGAAAAAGGGAAGTGGCAGGATAATAGGATCATCATAGGGAGAAGGTCAGCAGTAAGACAAGTGCATAAAGATCTCTGTGACATAAGTTTAAGGAAAAGTGCTGTGCCTTGATATGCATATGTAAACATCTCCATAAAACTTTTTAGTGCATAAAAAGCAGCATTGCACTAGCAAGTCCCACATTTCGCCCTAAGGCGGTTTTCTCCTTTCTCAGTAAACAGAACGTACAATCGGGTTTTACACTGAGATGTTCCATTGCCCAGGGACGGGCAGGAGACAGGTGCTTTTCTCTATCTGAACTGCCAAGAGGCCTTCTTTCCTCTTATACTAATCCTCCTCAGCACAGACCCTTCACAGGTGTCAGGCTGGGGGACGATCAGGTCTTTCCCTTCCCAGGAGACCATATTTCAGACTGTCACATGGGGAGAAACCTTGGACAATACCTAGCTTTCCTAGGCAGAGATCCCTGCGACCTTTGGCAGTGTACGTGTCCCTGGGTCCTTGAGATTAAGAGAATGGTGATGACTTTTCACAAGCATACTGCCTTCAGGGACTTGTTTAACAAAGCACACCCTGCACGGCCCAAAATCCTTTAAACCTTAAGTCACCACAGCACATGTCTCTTGCAAGGACAAGGTTGGGGGTAGGGTCACAGATTAACAGCATCTCAAATACAGAACAAAATGGAGTCTCTTATGTCTACTTCTTTCTGTATAGACACAGTAACAGTCTGATCTTTCTTTTCCCCACAGTGACCCATGCCTGTAATCCTAGCACTTTGGGAAGCCGGGGTGGGAGGATCACTTGATGTCAGGAGTTCAAGACCAGCCTGGGCAATATGTAGGGACCCCCATATATATGGACCCCTCTTTCTCTATTACAGAGATAAGAGGACTATGTTAGCAGAATATTAAAATAATTTAGGTCAAAGCATTTTGGGAATACTAATCCTGAGTGCTGGGAGAAATGAATAAAAACATATCAGCTCGTATTGGTCAGATAGCTGGAGACAATGCAAGAAGCATTGCAGCTCACCAAAAATGTTTGACCTCCTTAACCCAGGTAATACTAGATAACATAATTGCCTTTGACTATTTATTGGCTGAAAAAGGAGGAGTCTGTGCAGTAGCATACATCATTTGTTGTATCTGTGTTAATACCTCTAGAGAAGTGCAGACTCAATTTAAAAGAATAACTTGGTTGGGTGTGGTGGCTCATGCCTGTAATCCTAGCACTTTGAGAGGCCAAGGCGAGCACATTGCTTGAGGTCAGGAGTTTGAGACCAGCCTGGCCAACATGGTGAAACCCTATCTCTACTAAAACTACACAAATTAGCTGGGCGTGGTGGTGGGCGCCTGTAATCCCAGCTACTCGACAGGCTGAGGCAGGAGAATCACTTGAGCCTGGGAGGCGGAGGTTGTAGTGAGCCAAGATTGCACCACAGCAGTCCAACCTGGGCAACAGAGCAAGACTCCATCAAAAAAAAAAAAAAGCCAGGCACGGTGGTTGAAACCGGGAGGCAGATGTTGCAGTGAGCCAAGATTGCGCCACTGCCCTCCAGCCGAGGGGACAGAGCGAGACTATATCTCAAAAATAAATACATAAGTAAATAAATAAATAAATAAATCTCAAAAGACGAATGGTTATAAGATGTTAGAAAATGGATTCTCTAGGCCAGGCACAGTGTGGCTCACTCCTGTAATCCCACTTTAGCACTTTGGAAGGCCAAGGTAGGTGGATCACCCGAGGCCAGGAGTTTGAGACCAGTCTGGTCAAAGTGGCGAGACCCCATCTCTACTAAAAATGCAGAAATTAGCTGGTCATGGTGGCACACCCCTGTAGTCCCAGCTACTCAGGAGGCTGAGGCAGGAGAATCACTTGAACCTGGGAGGCGAAGGTTACAGTGAGCCAAGATCATGCCACTGCATTCCCGCCTGGCTGACAGAGTAAGACTCTGTCTCAAAAAAAAAAAGAAAAAAAGAAAGAGAGAGAGAGAGAGAAAAAAGAAAAGAAAAGAAAAGAAAAGAAAACTGGATTCTCTAAATGACTTGTTTAGTTGGTTANAAAAGAAAAGAAAAGAAAAGAAAACTGGATTCTCTAAATGACTTGTTTAGTTGGTTACCCTGAGGGCTAAGTTCATTTTTTTCATTCTGGTCTTCAAGTAATTATTATCATAATCATAAGTATAGTTACCATTTTGCTAGTTATCAAATTACTCATGATTCGTGTTACAGTTTGCTTGTGATCAATGACTAAAACTAGAATAATAATTGCTTAAAAATTGCGTTAATTGAAAATAAGTCACACGACCAGAATCAGACCACTAAGTTATACTTTCCTCCTGTTTCTTTATAATTAGGCTTTAGCTTCTTTCAGCTTATGAATTAAACATTTCCCCTCTCTGTGGGACATGACTCTCCAGGAATGAGACTTCCTAGTGATGTGAGATATAACTACTCTCTAACAAATGCTTCGTCTGTAATGCTTTCTTTGAAGATCTTGAAGAAAAGGGGAAAGTGTGAAAGAAAATGAATAGTCTGTCTATTTGGGGCTTCTAAAAGCTTAGGTTTTGTGGAAGATTGACTTTGGAGACCGAGTCACGGAGCATGACTTCTTAATCTTGACTTTTTGTCATAGATTAATTTCTTTTCTTATTTTCTTGTACCTGACTCAGGTGGTACCTGAGATATAAGACTTCTTGACTGAATCTATATAAGACTCCTTGACTGAGTCTTGACTAACATATAAGACTCCTTAGGCTGGGCGTGGTGGCTTACACCTGTAATCCCAGCACTTTGGGAGGCTGAGGTGGGCGGATCATGAGGTCTGGAGATAAAGACCATCCTGGCTAACACGGTGAAACCGCCTCTATTAAAAATACAAAAAATTAGCCGGCGGTGGTGGGCCCCTGTAAATCCAGCTACTTGGGAGGCTGAGGCAGGAGAATGGCGTGAACCCAGGAGGCGGAGCTTGCAGTGAGCTGGGATCGCTCCACTGCACTCCAGCCTGGGCGACAGAGCAACACTCTGCCCACCCCTCCAAAAAAAAAAAAAAGACTCCTTGAGGCCAGGCACGTTGGCTCATGCCTGTAATCCCAGCACTTTGGGAAGCTGAGGTGGGTGGATCACTTGAGGCCAAGAGTTTGAAACCAGCCTGGTCAATATGGCGTAACTCTGCCTCTACTAAACATACAAAAATCAGCCAGGCATGGTGGCACATATCTGTAATCCCAGCTACTTGTTCAAGAATTACTTGAACCTGGGAGGTGGAGGCTGCAGTGAGCCAAGATCATGCTGCTGCACTCCAGTCTGGGCAACAGAGTGAGACTCTGTCTTAAAAAAAAAAAAAAAAAAAAAAAAAAACTCCTTGATTATTACATATTACATCCATAATGTGGAATATTAAAACTACATTGCCCAAAAAATAAATATTAGAGAACCAACAGGTTCTTATCCCTGCTGTGCAGTGACATATCTATTACACTGAGACAGCAGGGTTTGCAGCAGAGAAATAGTTTAATGATCACAGGATGCCGAGTGAAGAGATGGGAGAAGATCCTCAAATCCACCTCCCTGAGGAGTTCTGGGCTGAGGATTTAAGGGGATCATGGAGGGCAAGGGACTGAGAATTGGGGTAATTGATTGGTCAGGGTAAAGGGAGAATGAGGTCATCAGGATGTGGAAACTACATTTTTTGGTGAGTTAGCTTCTTTTGAGGTCCTTCAGACCAGCTGAGTGAGTGGTTTTCTCAGTATGCAGGACCTGAATATCTCAAAGGGAGAACTTAGCATTTCATATTTTCAAGTTGTTAGCTATAGAACAGTTAAGGAGAACTATAATCTTGTAACGAGGTCTACATGATTCTAGGACATTAGGCACAAAACGACAATGAGGAAGCAGCTCAGAGAACAAGCTAACCTAATGACTAATGTTGAATGTGCTGCAAGCTGGGTTTGTTTTTGTTTCTCCCCCTCCCTTCTTCCCTGATTAATTTTATAATGTTTATAGGGGTGGTTTCAGAAACACTGCCTATCAAATTGCTGTAACTGTGCAATAACCTTGTATGGAAAATATTGAAATCCTACTAAGCTTCCCCAGACCTTGACACTGTAAACAACACTCAAACATCTCCACTTCAGAGCACTGACTCCATCTTTATGGAGTCTGTATCCTCCCAGGTGACTGTCCTTAAACTTTGTGCTTTAATGAACTCAATATTTAATCATATAGCCTGCATCTTGATATTAAGATTGACAACATTTTGATATTTTTGTATTTTGCCTTTTATTTTTATTATTTGTTTTGTTTTGTGAGATGAAGTCTCTCTTTGTTGCCCAGGCTAGATTGCAGTGGCACGATCTCGGCTCACTGCAACCTCTGTCTCTCCACTTCAAGCGATTCTCCTGCCTCAGCTTCCTGAGTAGCTGGAATTACAGGCACACACCACCATGCCTAACAAATTTTTTTTTTTTTTTTTTGAGGTGGAGTCTCGCTCTGTCGCCCAGGCTGGAGTGCAGTGGCCGGATCTCAGTTCACTGCAAGCTCCGCCTCCCAGGTTTACGCCATTCTCCTGCCTCAGCCTCCCGAGTAGCTGGGACTACAGGCGCCCGCCACCTCGCCCGGCTAGTTTTTTGTATTTCTTAGTAGAGACGGGGTTTCACAGTGTTAGCCAGGATGGTCTCGATCTCCTGACCTCGTGATCCGCCCGTCTCGGCCTCCCAAAGTGCTGGGATTACAGGCTTGAGCCACCGCACCCTGCCACTAATTTTTGTATTTTTAGTAGAGACAGGGTTTCACCATGTTGGCCAGGCTGGTCTCGAACTCCTGACCTCTGGTGATCCACCCTCCTCGGCCTCCTAAAGTGCTGGGATTACAGGCATGAGCCACCGCGCCCAGCCTGTTTATTTTTTGAGAGAGTTTTACCCTGCCACTCAGGCTGGAATGCAGTGGCCCAATCATGACTCACTGCAGGCTTGAATTTGCGGGCTGAAGCGACCTTCCCACTTCAACCTCCTGAATAGCTGGGACCACAGGTCCATGCCACCATACACAGTTAATTTTTTTGATTTTCCGTAGAGACAGGGTCTCGCTGTGTTGCTCACACTGGTCTAGAACTCCTGGCTTCAAGTGATTCTCCTTCTTCAACCTCCCAAAGTGCTGGGATTATAGGCATGAGCCGCCATGCCTGGCCTTGAAAAAATTTTTATTATATCAATATAATTAGTGATTTTGCTAGGGTAAGAAAAAAATAATTGTATGAAAAATACAATAATGTAGGGCCAGGCGCGGTGGTTCACGCCTGTAATCCCAGCACTTTGGGAGGCCAAGGTGGGTGGATCACAAGGTCAGGAGTTCAAGACCAGCCTGGCCAAGATGGTGAAACCTCGTCTCTACTAAAAACTACAAAAATTAGTCGGGCATGGTGGTGGGCGCCTGTAATCCCAGCTACTCAGGAGGCTGAGGCAGGAGAATCACTTGAACCCAGGCGACAGAGGTTGCAGTGACCCAAGATGGCACCACTGCACTCCAGCCTGGGCGAGAGAGCGTGACTCCATCTCAAAAAAAAAAAAAAAAAAAAGGAAAAGAAAAATACAGTAATGTATTAATTATGTATTTTTTTTTCAATGGAGTCTCACTGTGTCGCCCAGGCAGGAGTGTAGCGGAGCGATCTCAGCTCACTATAAGTTCCGCCTCCTGGGTTCACGCCATTCTCCTGCCTCAGCCTCCCGTGCAGCTGAGACTACAGGCGTCAGCCACTACACCTGGCTAATTTTTTGTATTTTTAGTAGAGATGGGGTTTAACCCTGTTGGCCAGGATGGTCTTGATCTCTTGACCTCGTGATCAGCCCACCTTGGCCTCCCAAAGTGCTGGGATTGCAGGCGTGAGCCACTGTGCCTGGCTGTATTTTTAAATTTATCTAAACATCTCTGGCCCATCAATAAAATACCCAGGCGTGTACAATAATAATTAACTTCAGTCATCTTTGATATTTTCTTTCTTTCTTTCTTTCTTTCTTTCTTTCTTTCTTTCTTTCTTTCTTTCTTTCTTTCTTTCTTTCTCTCTCTCTCTCTCTCTCTCGCTCTCTCTCTCTTTTGAGATGGAGTTTCACTCTTGTTGCCCAGGCTGGAGTCCAATGGCACAATCTCAGCTCACTGCAACCTCCTCCTCCCAGGTTCAAGCGATTCTCCTGCCTCAGCCTCCCAAGTAGCTGGGATTACAGGCATGTGCCACCATGCCTGGCTAATTTTGTATTTTTTGTAGAAACGGGGTTTCTCCATGTTGGTCAGGCTGACCTCAAACTCCTGACCTCAGGTGATCGGCCCACCTTGGCCTCCCAGAATGCTGGGATTACAAGCATGAGCCACCGTGCCCAGCTTCTTTGATATTTTCAAATAGTCATAAAAATCACAGCTATTCAATATTTTAATAATTGTATTGTTGTGAAGTTTGTGGGGTTTTTTTAATCAAGGAGAAAGATAGAAGATATTTTACTTAATAGTACATTGTTAGCTTGGTTATAACTTCTAAATATTTAGACATAGTTTATGTAGGCCTCCAGTTGTGCTCTTGCTCCTAGGACCTACAAATAACAAGAATGGGCCTATTTAGCTATCACCACTGCTCTCCAATTCAGAATCACCTGCTATTTCCTTGTGGATCTCTATTAGGCATCTCACATAAAACATGTCCGAACTGCCCCTCTCCAAGGAGGGGACACCACTATTCATTCGTTTAGGCAAAGCACTTTGGAGTTGTACACGATGCCATTCTTTCTTTCACATTCCATATCCAGTCCAGGCTCTTGACTGAAAATATATTCCCAAACTGACCCTTTTTTACACCTCCTCCAGCTATTACCACCCTACTTTTATTCACTAATACCTCCCATCTAAACTTAAGGAGTAACCTTTTTAGGGGACTAGCTATTTCTATTCTGGCCCTCCTGAAGTCAATTGTCCACACAATAGCTACATTAATCCTTTTATGGGACAAATAAAATATTCTTCTTTTCTTTCTTTTTTTTTTTTGAGACAGAGTCTTGCTCTGTCGCCTAGGCTGGAGTGCAGTGGCACAATCTCAGTTCACTGCAAACTTCGCCTCCCGGGCCAACGGTCTGCAACCTCAAAACAGAAAGGAGGAGGAGGGTCCAGGATCAGGCCAACACTGAGATGTCAGAGGAATAGGATCCAGCCATCAAAGAATGTTCAGAACCCACTGAACAGACAAAGGGAAAACCAAGAGTGTGATATTCCTCAAGACAAAAGAAGAAAGTGGCAGGAAGAAGCTGAATGATCAGCTGTGTAGGCTGCTGACAAGAGTTTGGGTAAGGTGAGGGCACACAAATGACCATTTGATATTACATCATGAGTATTGGTTGGTAACCTCAACTAGAGAAGTTTCTGTAGATCTCTGGTGTGGAATCCCGTTTGGAGAACATTGGAGAATTAATGTGAGATATGAATGTAAAAAGGGCAGGGCAGTTACCCTCTTGAGAAGTTTTTCTGAGAAAGAGGAGAATAAAAATGGGGCTGTGCTATTAAAGGGATATGAGGTTTTGGAAGAAATTCTTAAAGGTAAGTTTATTAGTATGTTCTCATGCCTATAATGAAGACATAACCGAGACTGGGTAATTTACAAAGGGAAGAGGTTTAATTGACTCATAGTTCCCCACAGCTGGGGAAGCCTCACAATCAGAGCAGAAGGCGAACAAGAAACAAAGTCGCGTCTTACATGGTGGCAGGCAGAGAGCTTGTGTAGGGGAACTCCCCTTTATAAAACCATCAGATCTTGTGAGACTTATTCACTATTATGAGAGCAGCATGGGAAAGATCTGCCCCCATGATTCAGTTATCTCCCACAGGGTACCTCCCACAACGCGTGGGAATTACAATTCAAGATGAGATTTGGGTGGAGACACAGCCAAACCATTTCAACAGGAGATTCTAGAGCAAGGTTGTATGGGTATGGAAATGATACAGGAAAATAGGAGAAAATATAATGTAGAAAACAGGGTGGGGGGACTGCAGGAGAAAAGTCCTTGAGAAGGCAAGAGGGGATGGCATCCAGAATTCAAGAAGTTTGATCTGCAATAGAAATTAGATATGTATTTTTGTTTCAAAAGGAGGGAATCTAGAGAGTATGGGTACAGATGCAAGTTGGTGTATAGATTTGGCAGTGGGAGATTTGGGAGTCATTGCCTGGGTGCTTCTTTTTTCTCCATGACTTATGAGATAAAGCTGAGGTGGTAGAGAAGGGCAATGTTGGGCTTTTGAGGAGACAGTAAAAACCTTGTTAAAGTTGTTTTAGAGTGGGAAAAAGAAGAATGCATACTAGATGCTCACAGGAAGATTGCAGGACAGTGTCGAGTGGCATCATTCATTTACTGAACAAATATTCATTGAAAGTCTACCATGTTTCAGGTACTATCCTAGAGGCTAAAAATACATCATGAAAAAACAAGTCCTGGGTTTTATATTCTTTTTTCCCCCAGAAGTTATAATACAGTTAATTTATTCGCAACTTTCTTTATTATATTCCAGTTCTATGAATACTCCCAGGTCCTCTCCCTGCCCCCTAACCACCACCGCCGGCTTGAGTGAACCTGGATATTTCTCAATACATCATCAGTAAGACACAAATGACGAGTTAGAATGGTTACATTTTTAAGATCCATCTATTTAGATTCATGAAACATTGTGGACACCTACTATGGTCAAGGTAATTTTTTCTCAGTATAGGTAAAACCCAGAGGGCTATAGGGTCAAGTTTGTCAGATTTGGATTCCAGCTCCAACTGCTTACTCGTTGCGTGCCTTTAGATCATTTAATTTCGTTGAGCCTTAGGTTCCTCATCTTAAGATGGACATTGTAACAGCCTGTGTCTCATAGTTCTCATAGTTGTGAGTCCTAATGAGATTTATCCAGAGAGCCGAGAACAAGGCCAGATGCATAGTAAGCGCTTGATGTTACTAGTATCACTCCTATAAGGTTCAGCTTCAGAGGATAACTTTAGTTTCCTTTACTGTAGTCCCTCCACACCTACTGACTGTGGATGCCATCTCTTTCCACAACTTTGTCCTGTGAGTGACAAAATGATCAAGAGGACAGACCCATATTGTGGATCATCAAAGGAGCCGATCGATTAGGCTAGAATTTCTGATTTGCAAATTCAATAATTTGATTCTATCATTTCACCTAGGTTGTGATTAAGTCACAAGAGCTCAAATTACTAATTTACCTTAAGAAATATAATGGCATCTCTATAGAAAAGTCAGCTTGGGAAACAAAATTAACACCAGAAGTTTGCTTAGGGAAGGTACAATCGGTGTAAAGGCAATGAGAAGATCTTAAATCACCATTGTTCCAACACCCTAGCTTCTCCCACGGTTATTTTTTATCTTTTCTTTCTCTACCCCTCAAATCTAATCAGGTTAGACTCTAAGTCCTATTAATTTGTGCTCAGGAAACTTTCTTCCATCTTTTCTCTTACCCATTTCTACTTCTCCATGCCTGGAGAATGAGAGTATATAGATAACAAAAAATAATGTCCTCTAAAGGTCTTCAAATGAGAAGCATTTGGAGAGTAAGAGTGGCTGCCAGGTGAGGAGAGGATGTGCTTCAGAAGCTGATTTTGATTATTATTTCCTATGGCTGGACTTGCTGCCATCACCTCACTGGGACCCTGGGGAACATTTTGTTCCTTTCCCAGGGGCTCAGCTTTCCCTTCTGGGAGGCTTTGTTGCTGCATTTTGATGAAGGGTTAGGGGCCCAAAGGTATAGAACCCCCAAAGGAGATGGGAATCCAAAAATCTCACAGATGCTATTTCAGACATTCCCCTCCTGCCAAAGTCTCTCTGGAGAATGCTTTTTTCCTCTGCCCCTTGGGAGATTTTATATTTGTTTATATTTGTTGGATTTAAGGGAGGGGCAGTTCCTTCATTGTACCACCACCCTTAGACATGCCCTACTTTGCTCTTGCTTGGATGATTGCAAGGGCTTCCCAACAGGTATTCCTGCTTCTAGTTCATCCCCTTGCTCCCCGAGATTCACCTTCCTAAATTTGACTCCATTGTTTAAGATTGTTCAGTCCCTTCTTGCTTCAAATAGAATCGAAATCTTCAGCCTGCCTATTAGGTTCTACCACCTGGCCTTATCACCTGCTATTCTTAAGAGCACCAGAATTTCCTGTTAGCACCCCATATATGTTGCTACCCACCCCCCAATATATAATTTTCCTGCATTTGTGTCTGCTCAATTTCTCACCTTTTCCTGGGACTCCCTCCTATGTGTACTAAATACAATTAACGGAGCATATCATCCAGTCATGGCAGAGGCCCCCAGTTATATTAACCTTCAGCAAACCCTAAACTTTGTCTCACTTCAGGTCCTCTGTACTTGTTCTTCCCTCTATCTGGAACATTCTTCACTTGTCCAGCTTCTTCTCAATCTTCAGGGTTGATCTTTTAAAGTAAGGCCCTTTTCTCTCTTCTAGCATCCTGTTCTTTTTTCCTTCATAGCACTTACCAAAAATATGTAATTATACATTTAAATATTCATTTATTTGTTTAATCCTCTGCTAGACTATAAACTTGCAATATTCATGTCTATTTGCTCCCCGCTTTATTTTTCAGTGCCTAGCACAGTGCAAGGATGTAAAAAACATGAATATTTGCTGAATGCATAAGTGATTGAATGGCTTATAGTGCATAGAACTCATGGTGTGTCATCAGCAAAATCCTATATTCTCGATCTCTTCTCTGCTTTAACTTAGACCTGGCTTTCCCCAAAGAACACTATTTCTCCCAGGTGACATCTTTTCTCTTTTGTTCACTTCATAGATTAGTGCCTGGTACAGAATAGGTGCTCTGCAATTATTTAATTGCTGTTTACTGGCTGTGTCCTTTTCCCTTTAAGCTAACGAATAGGAAGATAGCCCAACAGAATGAAAAGAAGTCATTCTGGAGTCAGACAGACTGAGATTGAATCCTAGTCCTGCTGCTGACTAGCTGGTGATTTGACCAAGTTGGTTAACTTCTCTGAGCCACAGGATTCATCTTTATGTGTAATAGAATTTTAACTTGGGCAGAGGTACTTTATTAGGTTGGCCCAGTGAGTTGATTCACACTGCCCCCTAGAGGACTTCTGTTTCTGGGACAACAGACTCCAAATCCCAGGAATGTTTGAGGATCTTTGTGAGCTACTCAGACACATCTGAGGGAGGGGAGGGCTCCACATCAGCCCTGTGGGAGTTGGCGCCAGATCAGCCCTGCAGGGGTTGGCCCCAGATCAGCCCTGCAGGAGTTAACTCCAGATCAGCCCTGCAGGAGTTGGGCCACAGACAAAAAGTTAAGTGGTCGGCCGGGCGCGGTGGCTCAAGCCTGTAATCCCAGCACTTTGGGAGGCCGAGACGGGCGGATCACGAGGTCAGGAGATGGAGACCATCCTGGCTAACACAGTGAAACCCCTGTCTCTGCTAAAAATACAAAAAACTAGCCGGGCGAGGTGGTGGGCGCCTGTAGTCCCAGCTACTCGGGAGGCTGAGACAGGAGAATGGCGTAAACCCGGGAGGCGGAGCTTGCAGTGAGCACTCCAGCCTGGGCGACAGAGCAAGACTCAGAGGTCTTGGAGAAGGCAGCTCAGACATTGACAAGCTCAGCAGTCCTCGAGCAGCAGTGACAGTGGGAGTTTTAATGATTTCTGAGAATCAAGGAGGGGACTTGGTTTGCAAAGCCTACCTTTATTGCTACTTAAGCATGTGGTGGGTTATCCAGAGCAAGGAGATTTAGAGTATTGCTAAAGGTGAGGTACATTTGTGTTAACCATAGTTGAGGTCAGGGGTATCTCAGAGTCACATGTAAAATGGAGCATCCTTAATAATAACTACCTGCCTTTCAGGGTTGTTGTGAGGATCAAATGATAAAAGAATCATGTAACATGCTAATATGGTACTTGATACATAATAATTGCTCAATAAATGACAACTGTTATTATTGTTGAGGATAAGGCAGCCTCTCCACTTTCCTTTCTTATACTACATGCTAAATTTATTCTCTACTAACAAAGAGTCGGCAAAAAATGGAACAAAGATATGATCAAATATGCACTTTCTTGTAGGCAGTCTTTTGCTTTTTGTGTTTCATAATAAAATTATCTTATTAATAAATTAAATGTGTATAGTTAAATCTATTTAAAATCCATTCATAAATGGTAAAGTAATCATTATGTGGTTGCCAGTGGCCAGAGGTAGAAGTGAGGTAGAAATTGATGAAGAAGGGGCAAATGGAATCTTTTGGGGGTGAAAGAAATGTTCCATATCTTAACTGTGATCATAATTACATGGATATATACATTTGCAAAAATTTATCAAACCATACACCTAAATAGATGTTTCATTGTATGTAAATCATATCTTATAAATGATTTTTTTAAAACTCTAATACTTACATAGGTTTTCTTATTTTATTTTTATTTAAATTAAGTAATAATTGAATTTGAAATATATTATTATTCATTACTTTATTAAGCTCAACATTGAATCATTTAATTTTTTTATTTTTTATTTTTTGATACGGAGTCTCGCTCTGTCGCCCAGGCTGGAGCGCAGTGGCGCGATCTCGTCTCACTGCAAGCTCTGCTTCCTGGGTTCAGGTGATTCTCCTGCATTAGTCTCCTGAGTAGCTGGGATTACAGGCACCTGCCACCATGCCTGGCTAATTTTTGTATTTTTAGTAGAGACGGGGTTTCACCATGTTGGCCAAGATGGTCTCAATCTCCTGACCTCGTGATCCACCTGCCTCGGCCTCCCAAAGTGCTGGGATTACAGGCGTGAGCCACCGCGCCTGGCCCATTTAATACATTTTAATTTAACTTGAATACTATCTGTAATAGCAATGGAAATGAATCAGTGGTGAAAAATAAGAGAGACAGAGAAAGGGCATAAGCACCCATATTATAACTCTGACCTGGACACAGAGCTGGGCTCTCGGGATACAAACTGAAATAGACCTGGTTCCTGACCTCAAGCAGCAGCTAACTGTCTTATGAGGGGGACACACACATAAATACATAATTTCTCCTTAAAAAATTAAATATTCTTGAATAATTAGAATATGTATTTGGTTTTGAAAAAATCTGTACAAATAATAGTAAAAATAAGTCTCCCTCCCACCCCTGTCTCTTGGTTGAAAGCAACCACTGAAAACAGTTTATTTTACAGTCATTCAGAGGCATTCTATTTACATACAAGCACAATTTTTATATGGCATGTGTATTTGTTAGCTTTGTATATGGTAGCTTTACTTTAACAAGTGTTCCTCGTTAAAAAACAAACAAAAAAACCCCTTAATATTCTACCCTGTAGATGAGTCTATAACAAAACCTATCAAACAGATGGTTTGCAATATAAGACGGTAAGAACAATGGGAAGGAAACGAAAAGAATGCTATGGTGTGGAGACTACTGGCATCTAGTAGTCTTGCCAGCATCTTGCTAGCAAGGGAAAGCTTCCTGGAGGATTGATGAGGCTGCCTTTTCTCTTTTATGAGTATTCCAAGATAAAAATACAAGAGCTAATTAGTAAACCAAACACTCTAGTTGTATACAAAACTGTGTTGTCTACAACTCTGATTGTTGTTTGGAGGGAAGCAAAAACAGTTTGAGCAGGCTGGGGTGGGGAAAAGGTATTGCACAGAAAGTGAGACTGCTGAGGTATGAGGTCACAGGTCTTGGTACAGGAAGAACTAGGAGCCCAGTGTGTGCAGGGAGGTCTTTAGTTACAGACTTACAGACTTGAGTATAGTATTTCAGATGGCCCAAGGACTGATTAGAAGGATTAAAGGATGCTTACTTGCAGTTTTTTTTGTTTTTTTTTTTTTTGAGAAGGAGTCTCCCTCTGTTGCCCAGGCTGGAATGCAGTGACGTAATCTCAGCTCACTGCAACCTCTGCCTCCTGGGTTCAAGCAGTTTTCCCTGCCTCAGCCTCCTGAGTAGCTGGGATTACAGGCACCTGCCACCACACCTAGCTATTTTTGTATTTTTAGTGGAGACAGGATTTCACCATGTTGGCCAGGCTGGTCTCGAACTCCTGACCTCAGGTAATCTGCCCACCTCAGCCTCCCAAAGTTTTGGGATTACAGGCATGAGCCACTGCACCTGGCCGCTTATTTGTAGTTCTAACTAGCATTGCCAGATTTAGCAAATAAAACCACAAGGCATCCAGTTAATCTCGGAGTTACATAAACAATAAACGCTTTTTGCCGGGCGCGGTGGCTCAAGCCTGTAATCCCAGCACTTTGGGAGGCTGAGACGGGCGGATCACAAGGTCAGAAGATCAAGACCATCCTGGCTAACACGGTGAAACCCCGTCTCTACTAAAAAATACAAAAAAAACTGGCCGGGCGCGGTGGCTCAAGCCTGTAATCCCAGCACTTTGGGAGGCCGAGGCGGGTGGATCATGAGGTCAGGAGATCGAGACCATCCTGGCTAACATGGTGAAACCCCGTCTCTACTAAAAATACAAAAAACTAGCCGGGCGTGGTGGCGGGCGCCTGTAGTCCCAGCTACTCGGGAGGCTGAGGCAGGAGAATGGCGTGAACCTGGGAGGCGGAGCTTGCAGTGAGCCGAGATCGCGCCACTGCACTCCAGCCTGGGTGACACAGCGCGAGACTCCGTCTCAAAAAAAAAAAAAAATACAAAAAAAAACTAGCCAGGTGAGGTGGCGGGCGCCTGTAGTCCCAGCTACACAGGAAGCTGAGGCAGGAGAACGGCATAAACCCGGGAGGCAGAGCTTGCAGTGAGCTGAGATCCGGCCACTGCACTCCAGCCCGGGCGACAGAGTAACACTCCGTCTCAAAAAAAAAAAAAAAAAAAAAACAATAAATGCTTTTTAAATATAAGTATGTATGTCCCATGTTCAACTTAACTGGGCATCCTGTATTTTATCTGTCAACCCTATCTTTAACCCAACCATGTGAAAAAATCAAATTGACCGCTCAACATCAGGCACTTAAAAACAATGATGAAGTGGGAGTTTTTAATTGGAAGAATAGACAAACAAGAAAATATGTAGGGCTGGGGCCGAGGTTTGTTTAAGTGAGTTTAGGGTTGGTGGAGCCTAGGCCAAGGAGACAACCCTGGTGATCTGGGCTGGCGGGTCTGGGGCTGAGGTATGTGGGGAACAGAAAGAGAGATCAGACTGTTACTGTGTCTATACAGAAAGAAGTAGACATAAGAGACTCTATTTTGTTCTGTATTTGAGATGCTGTTAATCTGTGACCCTACCCCCAACCTTGTCCTTGCAAGAGACATGTGCTGTGGTGACTCAAGGTTTAAAGGATTTTGGGCTATGCAGGGTGTGCTTTGTTAAACAAGTCCCTGAAGGCACTATGCTTGTGAAAAGTCATCACCATTCTCTTAATCTCAAGGACCCGGGGACACGTACACTGCCAAAGGTCGCAGGGACCTCTGTCTAGGAAAGCTAGGTATTGTCCAAGGTTTCTCCCCATGTGACAGTCTGAAATACGACCTTATGGGAAGGGAAAGACCTGATTGTCCCCTAGCCTGACACCCGTGAAGGGTCTGTGCTGAAGAGGACTAGTATAAGAGGAAAGAAGGCCTCTTGGCAGTTGAGATAAAGAAAAGCACCTGTCTCCTGCCCGTTCCTGGGCATTGGAACATCTCGGTGTACAACCCGATTGTATGTTCTGTTTACTGAGAAAGGAGAAAACCGCCTTAGGGCTGAAGGTGGGCCGTGCTAGCGGCAATGCTGCTCTTTATGCACTACAAAGGTTTATGGAGATGTTTACATATGCATATCAAGTCACAGCACTTTTCCTTAAACTTATGTCACAGAGATCTTTATTCATATGTCTTACTGCTGACCTTCTCCCTAAGATGATCCTATTATCCTGCCACTTCCCTTTTTCTAAGATGGTAAAGATAATGATCAATAAATACTGAGGGAACTCAGAGACCGGTGCCGGCGTGGGTCCTCTGTATGCTGAGTGGCAGTCCTCTGGGCCCACTTTTTCTTTCTCTATACTTTGTCTCTATGTCTCATTTCTTTTCTCAAGTCTCTCGTTCCACCTAACGAGAAACGCCCACAGGTGTGGAGCGGCAGTCCACCCTTCAAGGTAGTAACCTACAAGGTGAAGACAACTAGGTTCAGAGCCGAATAAATGGTTTTCATGGTCAGGAATGGCAGGGTCAGGGCAAAGGCAGCAGCTCAAGGTCAGGGTAAGCAAGAATGGGGCCAAGGAAATGGTCCATGTGGTCAGGAGATTGAGCAAATAAGAAAATATATTGAGAAGAGTGAGAGCCAGGTTTCTTACTCTTGGAGACAATAAGCATGAAAAGGGGAAAGACTAGAACAAACCCTGTAATTAGAGTCAGAGGTGTGACCCTATGGGGTGTGTGTTTGTGTGTATGTGTGTGTGTGAATATTATATATTATATACAAAAAGAGAGAGAAGGGTAGATGTGTGTGTTTATGATATATATGTAGCGGTGTCCTGGTAAAGCGGCTTTCTGATTTTTCAAAAAACACTAATTTGTAGCATTTGCTGATTTCCATGGTGTAAATACTCCCAGCATTAAATAACACCAGTTTCACAGCCACCCACAAAGTTCCTGAATATTTAACAAGCAGCTTTTGCAAGCCCATATGAGCCAACTCCACTACAATACTGGAGAATGTACATCATACGTATGATCGTGTGAGTGTATCCAGACATATTTTTCCTAGTTGATAACGTGTTTCCTTGTCCTACTGAAAGAACTTGCAAGACCAACACACCCATAGCAATGAGTGCACCTAGCATCTACATCTTGACTTCCAAATATCATTCTTCACTAAAAAGAAACCAAAACTTCTTAGAGAAATGGCTGATGTCGTGACTAGGGCAGTGAAAAATCTTACTGGTTCAGGAAGAAAGGAAGTATTCAAAGAATGAGGACGTAGTAAGCTGAGTAATGGACCCTGAAGCTCTAATCTCTGGAATCTGTAAATATTATCATATATGGAAAAAGGATCTTTGCAGATATGATCAAGGAACTTGAGATGGGGAGATTGTCTTGGATTATTCAAGTGGACTCTAAATGCGAACACAAGTATCCTTGTAAGAGAGAGGCAGAGAGAGATTACGCAAAAGGAGAAGGCAGGAGGCAGAGACTGGAGTGGTGCACCCACAAGCCAAGTGCCAGCTGGAAGCTGGGAGAGGCAAGGAACGAATTCTCCTCTAGAGCCCAGAGGAAGCTGGCCCTGCTAACATCTTGATTTTGGCCCAGTGAAATTGATTTTGGACATCTGGACTTCAGAACCATGAGAACTGCAGCTGTTTTAAGCCACCAAGTTTGTGATACACTGTTACAGCAGCCATAGCAAACTAACACAAACGGGAAATGTCAAAAGAACACAGGAGCCAGTGTAAAGAGGCTCCCACTGGCCAAATCAGGGACAATCTAGTCATCAACGTAAATTATGATTATAAAGAATTATAACTTATTGAATAAATTGAGAATCCTTAAGGCCACACTAATATAAATAAAAAATTAATTAAAAAGGATACAGGAGGCTGGGCCCAGTGGCTCATACCTGTAATCACAGCATTTCAGGAGGCCAAGGCAGGCAGATCACTTAAGGTCAGGAGTTCAAGACCAGCCTGGCCAACATGGTGAACTCCTATCTCTACTAAAACTACAAAAATTAGCTGGATGTGGCAGCACGCACCTGTAGTCCCAGCTACTTGGGAGACTGAGGCATGAGAATCTCTTGAACCTGCATGGCGTTGTAGTGAGCCAAGATCTCACCACTGCACTGCAGCCTGGGCGACAGAGCAAGACTTGAGCAAGACTCAAAAAAAAAAAAAAAAAAAAAGATACGGGAAAGGAAAGGATAATATAGAATTCAAATAATAAATGTAGAAGAAACAATGGACAACGGAAAGTCTCTATTTGGTGGCCATTATAGTAATAATCCAGGCAAGAATCATTAATGGATGCTAAAATTAAAAGGTGTAAATTCGTGTGCGTATGTATGTATATATATATATACACATAGAGAGAGAGAGAGAGAGAGAAATAAAGAGATAAGGAGGCAAATATGATAAAATGCCTCTGGTGGAGATTCTTCAGGATTCTCTGTACAATCTTGCAAATCTTGTGTAAGTGTGAAATTATTCAAAACTTTTTTAATTGTGGCAAAATATACATAAAATAAAATTTACCAATCTGTCCGTTTTTAAGCATATAGTTCAATAGTATTAAGTACATCTGCATTGTTGTGCAATCAATCTCCAAAACTCTTATCTTGCAATCTAAAACTCTATACCTATTAAACAACAACTCCCCATTTCCCTTCTCTCCAGCCCCTAACAATCACTATTCAACTTTCTGTCTCTATAAATTTGACTATTAAGTACCTGATATAAGTGGAATCATACAGTATTTGTCTTTTTGTGACTTGCTTAGCATAATGTTGTCAAGGTGCTACATCCATAGTATAGCATATGTCAGGATTTCCTTCCTTTTTAAGATGGAATAATATTCCATAGTATGGATATACCATATTTTGCTTATCCATTCATCTGTTGATGGACATTTGGGTTGCTTCCATGTTTCAGCTATTGTGAATAATACTGCTACGAACGTGGGTGTACAAATAACTCTTCAAGACCCAGCCTTTAATTCTTTTGGATATATACCCAGAAGTACCAATTACCAACGCTGGCTCCTATGAAAATTTTATGTTTAATTTTTTGAGGAACTGCCATACTGTTTTCCACAGCAGCTGCACCTTCTTTCTTTCTTTCTTTCCCTTCCTTCCTTCCTTTTTCTCTTTCTTTCTTTCTTTCTTTCTTTCTTTCTTTCTTTCTTTCTTTCTTTCTTTCTTTCCTTCTTTCTTTCTTTCCTCTTTCTTTCTTTCTTTCTTTCTTTCTTTCTTTCTTTCTTTCTTTCTTTCTTTCTTTCTTTCTTTCTTTCTTTC